>NC_080381.1:84799591-84954722 GCF_014773155.1 Arachis stenosperma
TAGAGACTCTTGTACCTCATGACATTTCAGATCTGAATTTTATACACTTTGACGGCATGAGTCTCTAAACTCCATTGTTGGGGGTGAGGAGCTCTGCAGCGTCTCGATGAATTAATGCAACTGTTTCTATTCCACTCAAACGTGTGTATGGTCCGATCTAAGATGTTTATTCGCGCTTAATTATGAAGGAGGTGATGATCCGTGACACTCATCACCTCCCTCAATCCATGAACGTGTGCCTGACAAACACCTCCGTTCTACATTAGACTGAATGAGCTTCTCTTAGATTCTTTAATCAGATTCTCCGCGGTATAAGCTAGAATTAATGGCGGCCACTCTTGAGAATCCGGAAGGTCTAAATCTTGTCTGTGGTATTCCAAGTAGGATTCAAGGATTGAATGGCTGTGACGCGCTTCAAACTCACGATTGCTGGGCGTGATGACAAACGCAAAAGGATCAATGGATCCTATTCCAACATGATCGAGAACCAACAGCTGATTAGCCGTGCTGTGACAGAGCACCTGGACCGTTTTCACTGAGAGGATGGGAGGTAGCCACTGACAATGGTGACACCCTAGATACAGCTTGTCGTAGACGTGCTTTACAAACAATTGAGTTGAATATTACATTGCAAAAATTCAGAGGACAAAGCATCTCCAAAACTCCAACATATTTCTCATTACTGCACAACAAGTAACGATTTTATTCTCTTTTATTCTTTTCAATCTAATAATTCCAACTGATAATTTTAATTAATATCCTGACTAAGAATAATAAAATAAACATAGCTTGCTTCAAACCAATAATCTCCGTGGGATCGACCCTTACTCACGTAAGGTATTACTTGGACGACCCAGTGCACTTGCTGGTTAGTTGTACAGATTGCAAATTCGTGCACCAGTGAGTCCCAATAACGCTTGCGAAGGTTTGTAAGGCAATGTTAGTGGTCACATTAGTACCACTAATGTTGGAGTTAACGTGGGCCATGTGGTGGGAACGTTAGTGTGAAAAGTGATTGCAACTAACGTTCTCGAACCCACAATGTCACTCAGCGTTAACGTCACTAACGCCCCAAGCCAAAGTCCATGCTTACATCACTTTCTCTCTGCAAATAAAGGTGAGCCCACTCAAGAGTCCCAACTGCTTCAACTTAAGATCAAAGGCCCATATCCAAGACTTGCAGAATTGACTAGAAGACCAAGAAGAGTAGTGTATATAGGAGTAGTTTTGAACTAGAAAAGAGGTTGGCACATTGGAGAAAACTACACTCTGTATATTTTACTTATCTGCAACTTCTAGAGTTAGAATGTATCTTTCTTCTTCTCCACTTCCATTTTCCAGAGC
This sequence comes from Arachis stenosperma, assembly GCF_014773155.1. Classification (NCBI taxonomy): domain Eukaryota; kingdom Viridiplantae; phylum Streptophyta; class Magnoliopsida; order Fabales; family Fabaceae; genus Arachis; species Arachis stenosperma. Next base: position 84,800,936 of record NC_080381.1, read on the forward strand.
TATGAACAACTAAATGTTTTTCATTGGGTTAGGGAGCTCTGTTGTAATTTGATGGATCAATCATAGTTTTCATTATTCTTCTTCTTTCTTTCCTCTTGATCTTACTAGAAAGCTTTTGATCTTCATCTAATTGGATTGTTATCTTGGGAAAGAAACTCTCCATAATTGGATCTCCTCTGAGCCTTGGAAAAGGGATGAGGAGATCATGCTAGAAATGCTTTCTCATGTTGGACCAAAATGGGGTTTGGATGGGTATAGTGACATATAACCCTACCAACACTTTAATTTAGAAATACATATGGTATAATTAGTGACCATACCTCATCTCTTCTCATGAGCAATTAAATCAAGGAATTGGGCAATTGTTCAAGTTTAGAGAGATTGGATTGCCAAGGAATTGGGATTCAATCACTTAAGATTGCCAAGGAGATCAATGAATGCATTGATTGAGGAAGAGATGAAAATGAACTTGATCCGGAGAATGCAATACCTCCTGAACCCAATGATTTCCCCATTTCTGATCTTACCCATTCTCTTTATTTTTTGTCATTTACTTTCATGCTAATCACCCCATTCCCATTTAAGATTCTGCACTTTATTTTCTGTCATTTACTTTCCCGCCATTTAATTTTCTGCAATTCTATATCCACTTTCTGCTTAGCTCAACTAGAGCATTCTTTCAATTAAAATTGCTTGACCAATCAATCCCTGTGAAATTCGACCTCACTCTATTGTGAGTTTTTACTTGATGACAATTCGGTATACTTGCCGAAAGAAATTTGTTGAGAGACAAATTCCCATGCATCAAAACTCCACCGTTGAAAATACATAAGTGATAGAGGTCCAGGCATGGCCAAATGAACAACCTCCATGGTCTTAGAACTAAACGTCCAAAGATGTCTAATACAATAGTAAAATGTCCTATTTATACTAGACTAGTTACTAGGGTTTACAGAAATAAGTAATTGATGCAGAAATCCACTTCTGGGGCCCACTTGGTGTGTGCTTAGGCTGAGCTTGAGCTTTACACGTGTAGAGGCTTCTCTTGGAGTTAAACTCCAAGTTGTAGCGTGTTTTTGGCGTTTAACTCTGGTTTGTAAAGTGTTTTTGGCATTTTACTCTAGAATGCAGCATGGAACTCGCATTGGATGCTAGTTTGCATCATATAAACTCGAATAAAGTGTGGGCTATTACATATTTCTGGAATGTCCTGGATATCTACTTTTCAACCTAATTGAGAGCGCGCCATTTGGAGTTCTGTAGCTCCAGAAAATCCATTTCGAGTGCAAGGAGGTCAGAATCCAACAACATTAGCAGTCCTTTGTCAGCCTCCTATCAGATTATTGCTCAGGTCCCTCAATTTCAGCCAAAAAATACCTGAAATCATAGAAAAACACACAAACTCATAGTAAAGTCCAGAAATGTGAATTTTTAATAAAACTAAGGAAAAATCCCTAAAAGTAGCTTGATCCTACTAAAAACTACCTAAAAATAATGCCAAAAAGCATATAAATTAACCGCTCATCACAACACCAAGCTTAAATTGTTGCTAGTCCCCAAACAACTGAAAATCAAATAGGATAAAAAGAAGAGAATATACTATAAATCCCAAAATATCAATAAATATTAGTTCTAATTAGATGAGCGGGACTTGTAGCTTTTTGTTTCTGAACAGTTTTGGCATCTCACTTTATCCTTTGAAGTTTAGAATGATTAGCATCTATAGGAACCCAGAGTTTCAGATAGTGTTATTGATTCTCCTAGTTAAGTATGTTGATTCTTGAACACAGCTACTTTTATGAGTCTTGGCCGTGGCCCTAAGCACTTTGTTTTCCAGTATTACCACCGGATACATAAATGCCACAAACACATGACTGGGTGAACCTTTTCAGATTGTGACTCTGCTTTGCTAAAGTCCCCAGTTAGAGGTGTCCAAAGCTCTTAAGCACACTCTTTTTGCTTTGGATCATGACTTTAACCACTCAGTCTCAAGCTTTTCACTTGGACCTGCATGCCACAAGCACATGGTTAGGGACAGCTTGATTTAGCCGCTTAGGCCTGGATTTTATTTCCTTGGGCCCTGCTATCCATTGATGCTCAAAGCCTTGGATCCTTTTTACCCTTGCCTTTTGGTTTTAAGGGTGATGAGCGGATAATTTATACGCTTTTTGGCATTATTTTGAGTATGTTTTTAGTATATTTTAGTTAGTTTTTATTATATTTTTATTAGTTTTTAGTTAAAATTCACTTTTCTGGACTTTACTATGAGTTTGTGTGTTTTTCTGTGATTTCAGGTATTTTCTGGCTGAAATTGAGGGTCTTGAGCAAAAATCTGATTTAGAGGCTGAAAAGGACTGCAGATGCTGTTGGATTCTGACCTCCCTGCACTCGAAGTAGATTTTCTGGAGCTACAGAAGCCCAATTGGCGCGCTCTCAACGGCGTTGGAAAGTAGACATCCTGGGCTTTCCAGCAATGTATAATAGTCCATACTTTGCCCGAGATTTGATGGCCCAAACCGGTATTGCAAATCAGCTTCAGAATTCCCAGCGTTTAACGCTGGAACTGGCATAAAAATTGGAGTTAAACGCCCAAACTGGCATAAAAGCTGGCGTTTAACTCCATAAAGAGTCTCTACATGAAAATGCTTCAATGCTCAGCCCAAGCACACACCAAGTGGGCCCGGAAGTGGATTTTTCTGTCATTTACTCGTTTCTGTAAACCCTAGGTTACTAGTTCACTATTAATAGGATCTTTTGACATTGTATCTGGTCCTCATGACACTTTACACGTTTTTCATTGTATCTTCTACAGCATGAGTCTCTAAACCCCATGGTTGGGGGTGAGGAGCTCTGCTGTGTCTTGATGGATTAATGCAATTACTACTGTTTTTCATTCAATCATGATTGCTTCCATTCTAAGATATCACTTGTTCCTAAACCTGATGAATGTGATGATCCGTGACACTCATCATCATTCTCAACTATGAACGTGTGCCTGACAACCACCTCCGTTCTACCTTAGATTGAGTAGATATCTCTTGGATTCTTTAATCGGAATCCTCGTGGTATAAGCTAGAATTGATGGCGGCATTCAAGAGAATCCGGAAGGTCTAAACCTTGTCTGTGGTATTCTGAGTAGGATTCAATGATTGAATGACTGTGATGAGCTTCAAACTCGCGATTGTGGGGCGTTAGTGATAGACGCAAAAGAATCACTGGATTCTATTCCGACATGATCGAGAACCGACAGCTGGATAGCCGTGCCGTGACAGGGTGCGTTGAACATTTCCACTGAGAGGATGGGAGGTAGCCATTGACAACGGTGAAACCCTACATACAGCTTGCCATGGAAGGAGCCTTGCGTGTTTGAAGAAGAAGATAGTAGGAAAGCAGAGGTTCAGAAGACAGAGCATCTCCAAAACCTCAACTTATTCTCCATTACTGCAAAACAAGTACTTATTTTATGATCTTTTGCTTTTCACAATCAATCCTGATAATTTTTGATATCCTGACTAAGAGTTACAAGATAACCATAGCTTGCTTCAAGCCGACAATCTCCATGGGATCGACCCTTACTCACGTAAGGTATTACTTGGACGACCCAGTGCACTTGCTGGTTAGTTGTGTGGGATTGCAAAAGTGTGATTGCAATTTCGTGCACCAAGTTTTTGGCGCCGTTGCTGGGGATTGTTCGAGTTTGGACAACTGACGGTCTATCTTGTTGCTTAGATTAGGACTGTTTTATTTTTGTTGGTTTAGAGTCTTTTATTTGAGTGTAGTTTCATATTTTAAGTCTGGTGTCAATTGCATGCTTTTGTTTTTCTTTTGATTTTCGAATTTGCATGTCCTTAGTCCCTTTTTGATCTTTAAAAAAAAAATTTTTAAGTTTGGTGTCTTCTTTGTGTTTTTCTCTAGGTTTTCGAAAATTCATGTTTAATTCTCTGAAAAATTTTAAGTTTGGTGTCTCTTTGTTGTTTTTATCTTTCCTCTTTTCAAAAAAATATATCTACATATATATCTTGATTACTATTTACATCAATTCCCATTTCTCCATCATGGACATAAGTGGGAATGAATAGTCCAAAAGGACTCTGGGGTCATATGCTAACCCCATTACAGCTGCATATGGGAGTAGCATCTGTATACCTCCCTTCAAAGCAAGCAGCTTTGAGCTAAACCCTCAACTCATTATCATGGTGCAGCAAAATTGCCAGTATTCCGGTCTTCCACAGGAAGAACCTACTGAGTTTCTGGCACAATTCTTACAACTTGCTGACACAGTACGTGATAAAGAGGTGGATCAGGATGTCTACAGATTATTACTGTTTCCATTTGCTGTAAAAGATCAAGCTAAGAGGTGGTTAAATAACCAACCTACAGCAAGCATAAAGACGTGGAAACAGTTATCAGACAAATTCCTGAATCAATTTTACCCTCCAAAAAGGATGACACAGCTAAGGCTGGACATCCAAGGCTTTAAACAAGAGGATAATGAATCCCTTTATAATGCCTGGGAGAGGTATAGAGGTATGCTAAGAAAATGCCCCTCTGAAATGTTTTCAGAGTGGGTACAGTTAGACATCTTCTACTATGGGCTTACAGAAAAAGCTCAGATGTCTCTAGACTACTCAGCTGTGTGGATCTATACATATGAGGAAGACGATTGAGGAGGCTCAGAGCTTATAGATACTGTTGCTAGAAATCAACATTTGTACTCTAGCAATGAGTCCTCTACACAAAAAGAAGTTATGGCATTAGCCACTGATCCTAATCCTCAAGAACAGATGGTTGAGCTCAATCACAATTACACCTGATTACAAAAGTTAGCAGAATTTAAAGAGATGCTCAAGAGACTAAAATTGCTAACAAGAACATGGAATCACAGTTGAATCAGGCAAAACAGCAGCTATCTAAACAGATAACAGAAGAATGCCAAGCAATCCAACTGAGGAGTGGGAAGATATTGAATAACACTGATCAAGTAGCAAAAGTCAGAAAGGAACAATTGACAGAGGATACAAACCACTATCCAAAATCCCTTTGAGGACAGTAAGAGCCCAGAGAGGAATACTATGGCGTTCAAACGCCAGAAAAGGGGGAAAGCTGCGTTAAACGCCCATTCCCTGCCCAGTTCTGGCGTTCAAACGCCAGAAAGAGGGAAAAGTTGGCGTTAAACGCCCATTTTCCACCCAATCCTGGCGTTCAACGCCAGAGGGAACCAGACACCTGAGAGTGCTGATAGTAATCCCTCTAAAAAGGCTTCTCCAACCACTTCGTAAGGAATAACCTGCAGCAACCAAGGTTGAAGAATATAAAGCCAAGATGCCTATCCTCAGAAACTCCGCCAAGCGGAACAGGATAAGCAATTTTCCCGCTTTGCAGACTATCTAAGGACTCTTGAAATAAAGATTCCGTTGGCAGAGGCACTGAGCAAATACCTTCTTATGCTAAATTCATGAAGGAAATCTTAAGCCATAAGAAGGATTGGAGAGAAACTGAAAAAGTATTCTCAGAAGAATGCAGTGCAGTCATTCTGAAAAGCTTACAGAAAAGCTTCAAGATCAGGAAGCTTTATGAACCATGCACATTAGAAGGTGCTTGCACCAAGACAGCCCTGTGTGACCTTGGAGCAAGCATTAATCTAATACCTGCATCCACTATCAGGAAGCTTGGGTTGACTGAAGAGTCAAACCAACCCGGATATGCCTCCAACTTGCTGATGGCTCCATTAATATCATCAGGCATAATTGAGGACATGATTGTCAAGGTTGGGCCATTTGCCTTTCCAACGACTTTGTAGTGCTGGAAATGGAGGAGCACAAGAGTGCAACTCTCATCTAGGAAAACCTTTCCTAGCAACTGGACGAACTCTCATTGATGTACAAAAAGGGGAAGTAACCCTGAGAGTCAATGAGGATGAGTTCAAGTTGAATGCTGTAAAAGCTATGCAGCATCCAGACACATCAAATGACTGCATGGCGCTGACATTATGACTCTTTGGTGGAAGAGATCAATATGACTGAAAGTCTAGAATCAGAGCTTGAGGACATCTTCAAGGATGCTCAGCCTGATCAGGAAGAACCAGAGGAAACAAAAGAATTTTTGAAAATTCCTCCGGAGGAGGATAAGCCTCCCAAACCTGAACTCAAACCACTACCACCATCCCTGAAGTATGCATTTCTGGGAGAGGGTGACACTTTTCCAGTGATTATAAGCTCTGCTTTAAATCTACAGGAAGAGGAAGCACTGATCCAAGTGCTAAAGACACACAAGACAACTCTTGGGTGGTCCATAAGTGATCTTAAGGGCATTAGCCCTGCAAGATGCATGCACAAGATCCTATTGGAGGATAATGCCAAACCAGTGGTTCAACCACAAAGGAGGCTAAATCCAGCCATGAAGGAGGTGGTGTAGAAAGAGGTCACTAAATTACTAGAGGCTGGGATTATTTATCCTATTTCTGATAGCCCCTGGGTGAGCCCTGTCCAAGTTGTCCCCAAGAAGGGAGGCATGACAGTGGTTCATAATGAAAAAAATGAACTAGTTCCTACAAGAACAGTCACAGGGTGGCGCATGTGTATTGACTACAGAAGGCTCAATACAGCCACCAGAAAGGATCATTTTCCTTTACCATTCATAGATCAAATGCTAGAAAGACTAGCTGGTCATGACTATTACTGCTTTTTGGATGGCTATTCAGGCTACAATCAGATTGCAGTAGATCCTCAGGACCAAGAGAAAACTGCATTCACTTGCCCTTCTGGCGTGTTTGCCAACAGAAGGATGCCTTTTGGTCTGTGCAATGCACCTGCAACCTTTCAGAGGTGCATGCTCTCCATCTTCTCTGATATGGTGGAGAAATTCCTGGAAGTCTTCATGGATGACTTCTCAGTATATGGAGACTCATTCAGCTCCTGTCTTAACCACCTAGCACTTGTCCTGAAAAGGTGCCAAGAGACTAACCTGGTTTTAAACTGGGAGAAATGTCACTTTATGGTAACTGAAGGAATTGTCCTTGGGCAAAAAATTTCAAGCAGGGAAACAGAGGTGGATAAGGCAAAGGTAGAGGTAATTGAGAAATTACCACCACTTGCCAATGTTAAGGATATCAGAAGTTTTCTGGGGCATGCAGGATTCTACAGAAGGTTTATAAAGGATTTTTCGAAAATTGCAAAACCTCTGAGCAACCTGCTAGCTGCTTGGTGCGCGAAATTGTGAACAATATTTTTTCACAACTCTCATAATCCCCGGTAATGGCTTCACAAACGTGGTAGCTCAATACCATGGCATTACACAACTTCGCACAACTAACCAGCAAGTGCACTGGGTCGTCCAAGTAATACCTTACGTGAGTAAGGGTCGATCCCACGGAGATTGTTAGTATTGAAGCAAGCTATGGTCATCTTGTAAATCTTAGTCAGGTAAACTCAGATGTATATGATGATGAACGAAAATAGCATAAAAGATAAAGATAGTGATACTTATGTAATTCATTGGTAGGAACTTCAGATAAGCGCATGAAGATGCCTTCCCTTCCGTCTCTCTGCTTTCCTACTGCCTTCATCCAATCCTTCTTACTCCTTTCCATGGCAAGCTCATGTAGGGTTTCACTGTTGTCAGCAGCTACCTCCCATCCTCTCAGTGAAAATACGTCCCTGATGCTCTGTCACAGCATAGGCTAATCATCTGTCGGTTCTCGTTCAGGCCGGAATAATATCCATCGATACTTTGCGTCTGTCACTAACGCCCTAGCCTGCTAGGAGTTTGAAGCACGTCACAGTCATTCAATCATTGAATCCTACTCAGAATACCACAGACAAGGTTAGACCTTCCGGATTCTCTTGAATGCCGCCATCAGTTCTCGCCTGTACCACGAAGACTCTGATCTCACGGAATGGTTGGCTCGTTTGTCAGGCGAGCACTCGGTTGTCAGGCGATCAACCATGCATCGTGCAATCAGGAATCCAAGAGATATTCACTAAGCCTCAGATGCTTGTAGAACAAGAATGGTTGTCAGTCACCTTGTTCATGGGTGAGAATGGTGATGGGCATCAATCATCACCTTCATCATGTTGAAGAACAAGTGATATCTTGGACAAAGAACAAGCGGAATTGAATGGAAGAACAATAGTAATTGCATTAATACTCGAGGTACAGCAGAGCTCCACACCTTAATCTATGGTGTGTAGAAACTCCACCGTTGAAAATACATAAGAACAAGGTCTAGGCATGGCCGTGAGGCCAGCCTCCCAAAGTGATCAAAGATCTAAAGAAAAAGGTTCCAAAGATCCGATCATCTCTAATACAATAGTAAAAGGTCCTACTTATAGAAAACTAGTAGCCTAAGGTGTACAGAAATGAGTAAATGACATAAAAATCCACTTCCGGGCCCACTTGGTGTGTGCTTGGGCTGAGCAATGAAGCATTTTTCGTGTAGAGACTCTTCTTGGAGTTAAACGCCAGCTTTGGTGCCAGTTTGGGCGTTTAACTCCCATTTGGGTGCCAGTTCCAGCGTTTAACGCCGGGATTTCTTGAGGTGACTTTGAACGCCGGTTTGGGCCATCAAATCTTGAGCAAAGTATGGACTATCATATATTGCTGGAAAGCCCAGGATGTCTACTTTCCAACGCCGTTGAGAGCGCGCCAATTGGGCTTCTATAGCTCCAGAAAATTCACTTCGAGTGCAGGGAGGTCAGAATCCAACAGCATCTGCAGTCCTTTTTGGTCTCTGAATCAGATTTTTGCTCAGGTCCCTCAATTTCAGCCAGAAAATACCTGAAATCACAGAAAAACACACAAACTCATAGTAAAGTCCAGAAAAGTGAATTTTAACTAAAAACTAATAAAAAGTATACTACAAACTAACTAGATCATACCAAAAACATACTAAAAACAATGCCAAAAAGCATACAAATTATCCGCTCATCACAACACCAAACTTAAATTGTTGCTTGTCCCCAAGCAACTGAAGATCAAATAAGATAAAAAGAAGAAGAGAATATGCAATGAACTCCAAAAACATCTATGAAGATCAGTATTAATTAGATGAGCGGGGCTTTTAACTTTTTGCCTCTGAATAGTTTTGGCATCTCACTCTATCCCTTGAAATTCAGAATGATTGGCTTCTTTAGGAACTTAGAATCCAGATAGTGTTAATGATTCTCCTAGTAAAGTATGATGATTCTTGAACATAGCTATTTATTGAGTCTTGGCTGTGGCCCAAAGCACTCTGTCTTCCAGTATTACCACCGGATACATACATGCCACAGACACATAATTGGGGTGAACCTTTTCAGATTGTGACTCAGCTTTGCTAAAGTCCCCAATTAGAGGTGTCCAGGGTTCTTAAGCACACTCTTATTGCCTTGGATCACAACTTTATTTCTTTCTTTTTCTTTCTTCTTTTTTTCTTTCTCTTTTTTTTTTCTTTTTTTTCGGTTTTTTTTTTTCGTTTGCTTCCTTCTTTTTTTTTGTATTCACTGCTTTTTCTTGCTTCAAGAATCATTCTTAATGATTTTTCAGATCCTCAGTAACATGTCTCCTTTTTCATCATTCTTTCAAGAGCCAACATTCATGAACCACAAATTCAAAAGACATATGCACTGTTCAAGCATACATTCAGAGAACAAAAGTGTTGCCACCACATCAAATTAATTAAACTGTTATAAAATTTAAAATTCATGCAATTCTTTTTCTTTTTCAATTTAAGCACGTTTTTATTCAAGAAAGGTGATGGATTCATAGGACATTCATAACTTTAAGGCATAGACACTAAGACACTAATGATCGCAAGACACAAACATGGATAAACATAAGCATAAAAAAAATCGAAAAAAAACAGAAGAACAAATAACAAGGAAATCAAAGAACGGGTCCACCTTAGTGATGGCGGCTCTTCCTTCCTCTTGAAGGTCCTATGGAGTGCTTGAGCTCCTCAATGTCTCTTCCTTGTCTTTGTTGCTCCTCCCTCATGATTCTTTGGTCTTCTCTTATTTCATGAAGGATGATGGAGTGTTCTTGATGCTCCACCCTTAGTTGTCCCATGTTGGAACTCAATTCTCCTAGGGAGGTGTTTAATTGCTCCCAATAGTTTTGTGGAGGAAAGTGCATCCCTTGAGGTATCTCAGGGATCTCTTGATGAGAGGGGTCTCTTGTGTACTCCATCCTTTTCTTGGTGATGGGCTTATCCTCATCAATGGGGGTATCTCCCTCTATGTCAACTCCAACTGAATAACAGAGGTGACAAATGAGGTGAGGAAAGGCTAACCTTGCTAAGGTAGAGGACTTATCCGCCACCTTGTAGAGTTCTTGGGCTATGACCTCATGAACTTCCACTTCTTCTCCAATCATGATGCTATGGATCATGATAGCCCGGTCTATGGTAACTTCGGACCGGTTGCTAGTGGGGATGATTGAGCGTTGTATGAACTCTAACCATCCTCTAGCCACGGGCTTGAGGTCATGCCTTCTCAATTGAACCGGCTTTCCTCTTGAATCTTGCTTCCATTGTGCGCCCTCTTCACATATGATTGTGAGGACTTGGTCCAACCTTTGATCAAAGTTGACCCTTCTTGTGTAAGGATGCTCATCTCCTTGCATCATAGGCAAGTTGAACGCCACCCTCACACTCTCCGGACTAAAATCCAAGTATTTCCCCCAAACCATAGTAAGATAATTCTTTGGATTCGGGTTCACACTTTGGTCATGGTTCTTGGTGATCAATGTATTGGCATAGAACTCTTGAACCATCAAGATTCTGACTTGTTGAATGGGGTTGGTAAGTACTTCCCAACCCCTTCTTCGGATCTCATGGCGGATCTCCGGATATTCACCCTTTTTGAGTGAAAAGGGGACTTCGGGAATCACCTTCTTCAAGGCCACAACTTCATAGAAGTGGACTTGATGCACCCTTGAGAGGAATCTATCCATCTCCCATGACTCGGAGGTGGAAGCTTTTGCCTTCCCTTTCCTCTTTCTAGAGGTTTCTCCGGCCTTGGATGCCATAATGGTTATGGAAAAATGAAAAAGCAACGCTTTTACCACACCAAACTTAAAATGTTTGCTCGTCCTCGAGCAAAAGAAGAAAGAAGAGAGTAGAAGAAGAAGAAATGAGGAAGAGGGAGAAGGTGGTGTGTTCGGCCAAGAAGGAAAAGAAGGGGTGTTTAGGTTGTGTGAAAATGAAGGGTTGAAGAAGGGTATATATAGGAGAGAGGGGTTAATGGTTCGGCCATTATGGGTGGGTTTTGGGAGGGAAAGTGGTTTGAATTGAAGGGTGAGGTTGGTGGGATTTATGAAGGATGGATGTGAGTGGTGAAGAAAAGATGGGATTTGATAGGTGAAGGGTTTTTTTGGGGAAGAGGTGTTGAGGTGATTGGTGAATGGGGAAAGAAGAGAGAGAGTGGTGGTGGGGTCCTGTGGGGTCCACAGATCCTGTGGTGTCAAGGAAAAGTCATCCCTGCACCAAATGGCATCAAAATTCACGTTTTGAGCCATTTCTGGCGTTAAACGCCGGGCTGATGCCCATTCCTGGCGTTTAACACCAGGTTCTAGCCCTTTTCTGGCGTTTAACGCCAGTCTGGTGCCCCTTTCTGGCGTTAAACGCCCAGAATGGTGCCAGACTGGGCGTTAAACGCCCAACTGCTAGGCTTACTGGCGTTTAAACGCCAGCAGCATCTTCCTCCAGGGTGTGCTGTTTTTCTTCCTGTTTTTCATTCTGTTTTTGCTTTTTCATTGTTTTTGTGACTTCTTATGATCATCAACCTACAAAAAGATAAAATAACAAAAGAAAATAGTTAACTATAAAACATTGGGTTGCCTCCCAACAAGCGCTTCTTTAATGTCAGTAGCTTGACAGAGGACTCTCATGGAGCCTCAGAAATACTCAGAACCGTGTTGGAACCTCCAACACCAAACTTAGAGTTTGAATGTGGGGGTTCAACACCAAACTTAGAGTTTGGTTGTGGCCTCCCAGCACCAAACTTAGAGTTTGACTGTGGGGGCTCTGCTTGGCTCTGTTTGAGAGAAGCTCTTCATGCTTCCTCTCCATGATGATAGAGGGATGTCCTTGGGCCTTAAACACCAAGGATTCTTCATTCACTTGAATGATCAGTTCACCCCTATCAACATCAATCACAGCCTTTGCTGTGGCTAGGAAGGGTCTGCCAAGGATGATGGATTCATCCATGCACTCCCCAGTCTCTAGGACTACGAAATCAGTAGGGATGTAATGGTCTTCAACTTTTACCAGAACATCCTCTACAAGTCCATAGGCTTGTTTTCTTGAGTTGTCTGCCATCTCTAGTGAGATTTTTGCAGCTTGCACCTCAAAGATCCCTAATTTCTCCATTACAGAGAGGGGCATGAGGTTTACACTTGACCCTAAGTCACACAAGGCCTTCTTGAAGGTCATGGTGCCTATGGTGTAAGGTATAGAAAACTTCCCAGGATCTTGTCTCTTTTGAGGTAATTTCTGCCTAGACAAGTCATCCAGTTCTTTGGTGAGCAAGGGAGATTCATCTTCCCAAGTCTCATTTCCAAATAACTTGTCATTTAGCTTCATGATTGCTCCGAGATATTTAGCAACTTGCTCTTCAGTGACATACTCATCCTCTTCAGAGGAAGAATACTCATCAGAGCTCATGAAAGGCAGAAGTAAGTCCAATGGAATCTCTATGGTCTCATTTTGAGCCTCAGATTCCCATGGTTCCTCATTGGGGAACTCAGAGGAGGTTGGTGCATGCCTGTTGAGGTCTTCCTCAGTGGCGTCCACCTCCTCTCTTTCCTCTCCATATTCGGCCATGTTTATGGCTTTGCACTCTCCTTTTGGATTTTCTTCTGTATTACTTGGGAGAGTGCTAGGAGGGAGTTCAGTAACTTTCTTGCTCAGCTGACCCACTTGTCCTTCCAAATTTCTGATGGAGGACCTTGTTTCATTCATGAAACTTTGAGTGGTTTTGATTAGATCAGAGATCATTGTTGCTAAGTCAGAGGTATTCTGCTTAGAACTCTCTGTCTGTTGCTGAGAAGATGATGGAAAAGGCTTGTTATTGCTAAACCTGTTTCTTCCACCATTATTGTTATTGAAACCTTGTTGAGGTCTCTCTTGATTCTTCCATGAGAGATTTGGGTGATTTCTCCATGAAGAATTATAGGTGTTTCCATAGGGTTCTCCTAGGTAATTCACCTCCTCCATTGAAGTATTCTCAGGATCATAAGCTTCTTCCTCAGATGAAGCTTCCTTAGTACTGCCAGGTGCATTTTGCATTCCAGACAGACTTTGAGAAATCAAATTGACTTGTTGAGTCAATATCTTGTTCTGAGCCAGAATGGCATTCAGAGCATCAATCTCAAGAACTCCTTTCTTCTGACTAGTCCCATTGTTCACAGGATTCCTTTCAGAAGTGTACATGAATTGGTTATTTGCAACCATTTCAATTAGCTCTTGAGCCTCTGTAGGCGTCTTCTTCAGATGAAGAGATCCTCCAGCAGAGCTATCCAAGGACATCTTGGATAGTTCAGAGAAACCATCATAGAAAATACCTATGATGCTCCATTCAGAAAGCATGTCTGAGGGACATTTTCTGATTAATTGTTTGTATCTTTCCCAAGCTTCATAGAGGGATTCTCCATCCTTCTGTCTGAAGGTTTGGACTTCCACTCTAAGCTTACTCCATCTTTGAGGTGGAAAGAACTTTGCCAAGAAGGCATTGACTAGCTTTTCCCAAGAGTCCAGGCTTTCTTTAGGTTGAGAATCCAACCATATTCTAGCTTTGTCTCTTACAGCAAAAGGGAATAGCATCAGTCTGTAGACCTCAGGGTCAACCCCATTAGTCTTGACTGTGTCACAGATTTGCAAGAATTCAGCTAAGAACTGATGAGGATCTTCCATTGGAAGTCCATGGAACTTGCAATTCTGTTGCATTAGAGAAACTAATTGAGGCTTAAGCTCAAAGTTGTTTGCTCCAATGGCAGGGATAGAGATGCTTCTCCCATAGAAATCAGGAGTAGGTGCAGTGAAGTCACCCAGCACCTTCCTTGCATTGTTGGCATTGTTGTTATTTTCGGCTGCCATGGGTTCTTCTTCCTTGAAGAATTTGGTCAGGTTCTCTAAAGAGAGTTGTGCTTTGGCTTCTCTTAGCTTTCTCTTCAAGGTCCTTTCAGGTTCAGGATCAGCTTCAACAAGAATGCCTTTGTCTCTGCTCCTGCTCATATGAAAGAGAAGAGAACAAGAGAAATGTGGAATCCTCTATGTCACAGTATAGAGATTCCTTGAAGTGTCAGAGGAAAAGAAAAATAGAAGAAAGAAGGTAGAAGAATTCGAACTTGATGAGATAGAGTTCGAATTGTGCATTAAGGAGGAGCAGTACTCCATAAATAGAAGGATGTGGGAAGGAGGGAAGAGGATTTTCGAAAATTAATTAGAAAGATGTTAAAAACATTTTAAAAATTGATTGACAATTTTCGAAAATTGAAAGTGGAAAAGAAATCAAGTGATTTTTGAAAACGATTTTGAGATTAGAAGTTAAAAAGATTTGATTGAAAACTATTTTGAAAAAGATGTGGTGGAGAAGATATGATTGGTTTTAAAAAAATATGATTGAGAAGATATGATTTGAAAACAATTTTTAAAAGATATGTTTTGAAAATTATTTTAAAAGATATGATTTGAAAACATTTGATTGAAAAGATATGATTTGAAAAAGATTTGATTTTGAAAAACTTTGAAAACTTGAAAAAAAATTGATTTTGAAAACAAAATCTTCCCCCTAGCACCATCCTGGCGTTAAACGCCCAGAATGGTATACATTCTGGCGTTTAACGCCCAAAATGCTACCTCTTTGGGCGTTAAACGCCCAACCAGGTACCCTGGCTGGCGTTTAAACACCAGTCTGTCTTCTTCACTGGGCATTTTTGAATGCTCAGCTTTTTCTGTATAATTCCTCTGCAGTATGTTCTGAATCTTCAATTCTTTGTATTATTGACTTGAAAAGACACAAATTAAAAATATTTTTTGATTTTTAATAATCAAAATGCAACAAAAATCAAATAACAATGCATGCAAGACACCAAACTTAGCAGTTTGTATACTACTGACACTATATGAGACACATAAACACTCAAGCCAAAAGAATTCAAAGATCAAAACAAAGAAATACATGCATGGATTCGAAAAATATAACAAAAACATGCATTTGACACCAAACTTAAGATGAGACTCTAGACTCAAACAAGAAATATTTTTGGATTTTATGATTTTATAAAATTTTTTTGTGTTTTTCGAAAATTAAGTGGGAAAAGAGATCAAAATTCTTAATGAGAATTCCAGGAATCAGTGCAATGCTAGTCTAAGACTCCGGTCCAGGAATTAGACATGGCTTCACAGCCAGCCAAGCTTTCAAAGAAAGCTTCGGTCCAAAACACTAGACATGACCAAAGGTCAGCCAAGCCTTAGCAGATCACTGCTCCAAAAGCAAAATTGATGAAAATCAACAAGCTCTTGTGGTGATAAGTTGAAACCTCGGTCCAATTAGATTAGACATGGCTTCTCAGCCAGCCAGATTTCAACAAATCATCATGAAACTCTAGAATTCATCTTCAAGAATTTCGAAAAAAATAAATACCTAATCTAAGCAACAAGATGAACCATCAGTTGTCCAAACTAGAACAATCCCAGGCATTGTTACCAAAAGCTTGCTCAAAACTTGAACAATCCCCGGCAACGGCGCCAAAAACTTGGTGCGCGAAATTGTGAACAATATTTTTTCACAACTCTCATAATCCCCGGTAATGGCTTCACAAACGTGGTAGCTCAATACCATGGCATTACACAACTTCGCACAACTAACCAGCAAGTGCACTGGGTCGTCCAAGTAATACCTTACGTGAGTAAGGGTCGATCCCACGGAGATTGTTAGTATTGAAGCAAGCTATGGTCATCTTGTAAATCTTAGTCAGGTAAACTCAGATGTATATGATGATGAACGAAAATAGCATAAAAGATAAAGATAGTGATACTTATGTAATTCATTGGTAGGAACTTCAGATAAGCGCATGAAGATGCCTTCCCTTCCGTCTCTCTGCTTTCCTACTGCCTTCATCCAATCCTTCTTACTCCTTTCCATGGCAAGCTCATGTAGGGTTTCACTGTTGTCAGCAGCTACCTCCCATCCTCTCAGTGAAAATACGTCCCTGATGCTCTGTCACAGCATAGGCTAATCATCTGTCGGTTCTCGTTCAGGCCGGAATAATATCCATCGATACTTTTGCGTCTGTCACTAACGCCCTAGCCTGCTAGGAGTTTGAAGCACGTCACAGTCATTCAATCATTGAATCCTACTCAGAATACCACAGACAAGGTTAGACCTTCCGGATTCTCTTGAATGCCGCCATCAGTTCTCGCCTATACCACGAAGACTCTGATCTCACGGAATGGTTGGCTCGTTTGTCAGGCGAGCACTCGGTTGTCAGGCGATCAACCATGCATCGTGCAATCAGGAATCCAAGAGATATTCACTAAGCCTCAGATGCTTGTAGAACAAGAATGGTTGTCAGTCACCTTGTTCATGGGTGAGAATGGTGATGGGCGTCAATCATCACCTTCATAATGTTGAAGAACAAGTGATATCTTGGACAAAGAACAAGCGGAATTGAATGGAAGAACAATAGTAATTGCATTAATACTCGAGGTACAGCAGAGCTCCACACCTTAATCTATGGTGTGTAGAAACTCCACCGTTGAAAATACATAAGAACAAGGTCTAGGCATGGCCGTGAGGCCAGCCTCCCAAAGTGATCAAAAGATCTAAAGAAAAAGGTTCCAAAGATCCGATCATCTCTAATACAATAGTAAAGGTCCTACTTATAGAAAACTAGTAGCCTAAGGTGTACAGAAATGAGTAAATGACATAAAAATCCACTTCCGGGCCCACTTGGTGTGTGCTTGGGCTGAGCAATGAAGCATTTTTCGTGTAGAGACTCTTCTTGGAGTTAAACGCCAGCTTTGGTGCCAGTTTGGGCGTTTAACTCCCATTTGGGTGCCAGTTCCAGCGTTTAACGCCGGGATTTCTTGAGGTGACTTTGAACGCCGGTTTGGGCCATCAAATCTTGGGCAAAGTATGGACTATCATATATTGCTGGAAAGCCCAGGATGTCTACTTTCCAACGCCGTTGAGAGCGCGCCAATTGAGCTTCTGTAGCTCCAGAAAATCCACTTCGAGTGCAGGGAGGTCAGAATCCAACAGCATCTGCAGTCCTTTTTGGTCTCTGAATCAGATTTTTGCTCAGGTCCCTCAATTTCAGCCAGAAAATACCTGAAATCACAGAAAAACACACAAACTCATAGTAAAGTCCAGAAAAGTGAATTTTAACTAAAAACTAATAAAAAGTATACTACAAACTAACTAGATCATACCAAAAACATACTAAAAACAATGCCAAAAAGCATACAAATTATCCGCTCATCACTGCTGACACACCATTCGTGTTTGATACACAGTGTTTGCAGGCATTTGAGACCCTGAAAGCCAAGCTGGTCACAGCACCAGTCATCTCTGCACCAGACTGGACATTACCATTCGAATTAATGTGTGATGCCAGTGACCATGCCATTGGTGCAGTGCTGGGACAGAGGCATAACAAGCTTCTGCACATCATTTATTATGACAGCCGTGTTCTAAATGACGCACAAAAGAATTACACAACCACAGAAAAAAAGTTACTTACAGTGGTCTATGCCATTGACAAGTTTAGATCCTATTTGGTAGGATCAAAGGTGATTGTGTACACTGACCATGCTGCTCTTAAGTACTTATTCACAAAGCAGGATTCAAAACCCAGGCTCATAAGATGGGTGTTGCTTCTGCAAGAGTTTGATATAGAAATAAGAGACAGAAAAGGGACAGAGAACCAAGTAGCTGATCATCTGTCCCGAATAGAACCAGTAGCTGGGGTGTCCCTCCCTTCTACTGAGATCTTTGAGACCTTCCCAGATGAGCAACTCTTTGCCATTCAGGAAGCTCCATGGTTTGCAGATATTGTAAATTATAAAGCTGTGAAGTTCATACCCCAGGAGTACAGCAGAGTGCAAAGAAAGAAATTAATTTCAGATGCCAAGTACTACCTATGGGATGAACCATATCTCTTTAAGAGATGTGCAGACGGAATAATCCGCAGATGTGTACCCAGAGAGGAAGCACAAAGAATCCTGTGGCATTGCCATGGATCACAATATGGAGGACACTTTAGAGGTGAGCGAACAGCAACCAAGGTCCTCCAATGCGGATTCTACTGGCCTACTCTCTATAGAGATGCTCAAGAGTTTGTGCGTAACTGTGACAGTTGCCAAAGAGCTGGTAACTTGCCTCATGGTTACGCCATGCCTCAGCAAGGGATCTTAGAGATTGAATTGTTTGATGTATGGGGAATTGACTTCATGGGTCCCTTCCCCTCATACTCAAACACTTATATTCTAGTGGCAGTAGACTATGTATCTAAATGGGTGGAAAGCAATTGCCACACCCAATAATGATACCAAAACCGTGCTGAAATTCCTCCAGAAACACATCTTCAGCAGGTTTGGTGTTCCCAGAGTACTGATCAGTGATGGAGGCACCCATTTCTGCAATAAACAACTGTACTCTGCTATGGTTAGATATGGAATTAGCCACAAAGTAGCAACTCCGTATCACTCACAGACAAATGGGCAAGCTAAGGTCTCTAACAGAGAGCTCAAAAGAATCCTGGAACGGACTGTTATTGCCCGTAGAAAGAATTGGGCAAAGAGCTTGGATGATGCTCTGTGGGCATACAGAACAGCATACAAGACTCCTATAGGAACCTCTCCATACCAACTGGTGTATGGGAAGGCCTGTCATCTGCCCGTGGAACTGGAACATAAAGCCTACTGGGCAACCAGATTCCTAAACATAGATGCTAAGTTAGCTGGTGAAAAAAGATTGCTCCAGCTAAATGAGCTAGAGGAGTTCAGACTCAATGCCTTTGAAAATGCAAAAATTTATAAGGAAAAGGCAAAGAAGTGGCATGACAAGAAGTTGTCATCCAGAGTCTTTGAGCCAGGACAAAAAGTCCTGCTCTTCAACTCTAGGCTCAGATTGTTCCCAGGAAAACTTAAATCCCGCTGGAGGGGTCCGTATGTGATTACAGGAGTATCACCATATGGATATGTTGAGCTTCAGGATACTGATTCTGACAAGAAGTTCATTGTTAATGGACAGAGGATCAAGCATTATCTTGAAAGCAATTTTGAGCAAGAATGCTCAAAACTAAGACTTGAGTGATTCTCAGTGAAGGTCCAGCTAAAGACAATAAAGAAGCGCTTGCTGGGAGGCAACCCAGTGATTAGAAGGGTATCTGTTCTGTTTAGTCAAGGTTTGATACATATTCTTAAAGGGCAATTATCAAAATTGAAGGAATTCACAGAGTTACAGAAGGATTCAGTGCAAAAAGCAGAGAAAAAGAGCTTGCTGGCGAAAAAAACGCCAGTAAGGGGTACTTTGGGCGTTAAACGCCAGAATGGGCACCATTCTGGGCGTTTAACGCCAGTAATTGTGCCATTTTGGGCGTTAAACGCCAGAATGGGCACCATTCTGGGCGTTTAACGCCAGGTGTGCAGCATCCTGGGCGTTTAGCAAAACGCCCAGTGATAAAGGGATTTCTGGCGTTTAACGCCAGCCAGGATACCTGGCTGGGCGTTAAACGCCCAATTAGGCCACCAAATGGGCGTTAAACGCCAGAATGGATACCATTCTGGGCGTTTAACGCCAGAAAGGCAGGGGGAGGAGATTTTGTTCCCACTTCATATTTTTTCAAACTTTCTTGTTTTAACCCATATCTTTTTACAGAAACACATTACAAACTTTCATCATACACCTTCCAATTTCAAAAGTTAGAATCTTCTTCAAATCTATTTCAAATCCTTTCCTAGACTCTTTCAAAAACTCAATTATCTCCTCAAATTTTTTCCATATCTTCTCAAATCTCCCTCAAATTTTCGAAAAAATCTCTCCTCCTCTCCTATTTAAACACGTTCGGCCACCCTCCTTCCCCACACCATTCGAATTTGCTCTCCTCCTCTCTCCCCTCTTTGCCTTCTTTTGCTTGAGGACAAGCAAACCTCTAAGTTTGGTGTGCTTTCCGTGATCACTAGGCCAAGATTTATCAAGATCATGGCTCCTAGAGGAAAACAAACCAATTCAAGAGGCAAGAAAGAGAATAATCCAAAGGATGTTTGGAGTCAAGAGAAATTCTTAACCAAAGAACATGCAGACCATTATCACAAAATAATGGGTCTGAGGTCAGTGATCCCGGAAGTCAAATTCAATCTGAAAGAAGATGAATATCCGGAGATCCAAGAGCAAATTCGAAACAGAGGATGGGAAGTTCTAACCAACCCTGAGACAAAGGTTGGAAGGAACATGGTTCAAGAATTCTACTCAAATCTGTGGCTGACAGATAAGCAGAGAATGACTGAAACTGCTTTTCATACCTACAGAACCATGGTCAGAGGGAGAATTATTTACTTCCATCTGGACAAGATAAGAGAGGTCTTCAAATTGCATCAACTGCAAGATAATCCTGAATCCTTTAATAGGAGGATGGTGAGAGCAGATAAAGGGTTGGATCAAGTTCTAGAGGACATATGCCTCCCTGGAACTAAATGGATAACCAATTCAAAAGGTGTCCCAAACCAACTCAAGAGGGGAAACCTCAAACCAATTGCAAGAGGTTGGCTAGACTTTATTGGGCATTCCATATTGCCCACTAGCAACCGTTCTGAGGTCACCATCAAGAGAGCAGTGATGATTCATTGCATTATGCTTGGAAAAGAAGTGGAGGTTCATCATCTGATTGCTTGTGAGATCTACACAATTGCAAATAAGAATTCCACTGAAGCCAAACTGGCTTACCCAAGCTTGATCTCCTTGCTCTGTAAAGAGGCTGGGGTGAAGATGGGAGTAGATAAATTCATACCCATTGAACATCCAATCACCAAGAAGTCAATGGAAGGACAAATGCAAGACAATTCTATCAAAAAGAGGGCGCAGGAGTTCCTCCCTGAATTTCCTGAAATTGACTACTAGGCCAGCCTAGAAGCATCTATCACCAAGTTGCAAGAAACTATGGAGCAACTTAAGGAAGAACAGCAGAATCAGAACTGCATGCTCTGCAAATTGCTGAAGGAACAAGAGAAGCAGGGGCGTGAACTTCAAGAGATGAAACACCAAAAGCTCTCCCCTCAAGTGGAGGGAGCATCCACTTCTCAAAATCAAGGTTGTTGAGTCCTAACTCTGTGATAACCTCTATCATTAGGAGCCTATTTAATTTTTTTTGTTTTCTATTATTATTAGTCTTATCTTATACCTATCATGATTAATAAAATTTAAAGTTCATGTCTTAAAGCTATAAATGTCCTATGAATCCATCACCTCTCTTAAATGAAAAATGCTTTAATCACAAAAGAACAAGAAGTATAGGATTTCGAATTCATCTTTGAAACTAGTTGAATTAGTTTGATGTGGTGACAATACTTTTTGTTTTCTGAATGAATGCTTGAACAGTGCATATGTCTTTTGAATTTGTTGTTTTAAGAATGTTAAAATTGTTGGCTCTTGAAAGAATGATGGAAAGGGAGAACTGTTATTGAGGATCTGAAAAATCATCAAATTGATTCTTGAAGCAAGAAAAAGCAAAAAAAAAAAAAAACGAAAAAAAAAGAGAAGAGAAAAAGAAAAAGAAAGAAATAAAGTTGTGATCCAAGGCAAAAAGAGTGTGCTTAAGAACCCTGGGCACCTCTAATTGGGGACTCTAGCAAAGCTGAGTCACAATCTGAAAAGATTCACCCAATTATGTGTCTGTGGCATGTATGTATCCGGTGGTAATACTGGAAGACAGAGTGCTTTGGGCCACAGCCAAGACTCATAAAGTAGCTATGTTCAAGAATCATCATACTTAACTAGGAGAATCAATAACACTATCTGAGTTCTGAGTTCTTATAGATGCCAATCATTCTAAACTTCAAAGGATAAAGCGAGATGCCAAAACTGTTCGGAAGCAAAAAGCTACTAGTCCCGCTCATCTAATTGGAGCTAAGTTTCTTTGATATTTTGGAGTCTATAGTATATTCTCTTCTTTTTATTCTATTTTGATTTTCAGTTGCTTGGGGACAAGCAACAATTTAATTTTGGTGTTGTGATGAGCGGATAATTTATACGCGTTTTGGCATTATTTTGAGTATGTTTTTAGTATATTTTGGTTAGTTTTTATTATATTTTTATTAGTTTTTAGTTAAAATTCACTTTTCTGGACTTTACTATGAGTTTGTGTGTTTTTCTGTGATTTCAGGTATTTTCTGGCTGAAATTGAGGGTCTTGAGCAAAAATCTGATTTAGAGGCTGAAAAGGACTGCAGATGCTATTGGATTCTGACCTCCCTGCATTCGAAGTGGATTTTCTGGAGCTGTAGAAGCCCAATTGCCGCGCTCTCAATGGCGTTGGAAAGTAGATATCCTGGGCTTTCCAGCAATGTATAGTAGTACATACTTTGCCCGAGATTTGATGGCCCAAACCGGCATTGCAAATCAGCTTCAGAATTCCCAGCGTTTAACGCTGGAACTGGCATAAAAATTGGAGTTAAACGCCCAAACTGGCATAAAAGCTGGCGTTTAACTCCATAAAGAGTCTCTACACGAAAATGCTTCAATGCTCAGCCCAAGCACACACCAAGTGGGCCCGGAAGTGGATTTTTCTGTCATTTACTCGTTTCTGTAAATCCTAGGTTACTAGTTCACTATTAATAGGATCTTTTGATATTGTATCTGGACCTCATGACACTTTACACGTTTCTCATTGTATCTTCTACAGCATGAGTCTCTAACCCCCATGGTTGGGGGTGAGGAGCTCTGCTGTGTCTTGATGGATTAATGCAATTACTACTGTTTTTCATTCAATAATGCTTGCTTCCATTCTAAGATATCACTTGTTCCTAAACCTGATGAATGTGATGATCCATGACACTCATCATCATTCTCAACTATGAACGTGTGCCTGACAACCACCTCCGTTCTACCTTAGATTGAGTAGATATCTCTTGGATTCTTTAATCGGAATCCTCGTGGTATAAGCTAGAATTGATGGCGGCATTCAAGAGAATCCGGAAGGTCTAAACCTTGTCTGTGGTATTCTGAGTAGGATTCAATGATTGAATGACTGTGACGAGCTTCAAACTCGCGATTGTGGGGCGTTAGTGACAGACACAAAAGAATCACTGGATTCTATTCCGACATGATCGAGAACCGACAGCTGGACAGCCGTGCCGTGACAGGGTGCGTTGAACATTTCCACTGAGAGGATGGGAGGTAGCCATTGACAACGGTGAAACCCTACATACAGCTTGCCATGGAAGGAGCCTTGCGTGTTTGAAGAAGAAGACAGTAGGAAAGTAGAGGTTCAGAAGACAGAGCATCTCCAAAACCTCAACCTATTCTCCATTACTGCAAAACAAGTACTTATTTCATGTTCTTTTGCTTTTCACAATCAATCCTGATAATTTTTGATATCCTGACTAAGAGTTACAAGATAACCATAGCTTGCTTCAAGCCGACAATCTCCGTGGGATCGACCCTTACTCACATAAGGTATTACTTGGACGACCCAGTGCACTTGCTGGTTAGTTGTGCGGGATTGCAAAAGTGTGATTGCAATTTCGTGCACCAAAGGGCTATTGGCTTTTTCTACTTGCCTTTTTTTTCCTTTTTTTTTCTTTTTTTCACTGCTTTTTCTTGCTTCAAGAATCAATTTTTTTTTTATTTTTCAGATTATCAATAACATTTCTCTTTGTTCATCGTTCTTTCAAGAGCCAACAATTTTAACATTCATAAACAACAAGATCAAAATTATGCACTGTTCAAGTATTCATTCAGAAAACAAAAAGTATTGCCACCACATCAATATAATTGAACCAATTTCAAGGATGAATTCGAAACTCATGTACTTCTTGTTCTTTTATTTTAAAAACATTTTTCATTTAAGAAAGGTGAGGAACTCATGGAATTATTCATAGCCTTAAGACATAGTTACTAAATACTAATGATCATGTAGTAAGGACACAAACATAGACAATCATATATCATAAAATCGAAAAACAGAGAAATAAGAACAAAGAAGTTAAGGAATGAGTCCACCTTAGTGAGGGTGGCATCTTCCTCTTGAAGAACCAATTGTGCTCTTGAGCTCCGCTATGTCTCTTCCTTGCCTCTGTTGCTTGATCCCTAGTGATTTTGGTGCTCCTATCCTTAGTTGCTTCCAATAGTTTTGTGGAGGAAAATGTATCCCTTGAGGCATCTTAGGGATTTCTTGATGAGGGAATTCCTCATGCTCTTATTGAGGTCCATGAATGGGCTCTCGTGATGTGTAGTCACATGCTCTACTACTGAGCTATGGACCCTTGAGATGAATCTCTCCATCTCCCATGACTTGGAGGTGGAAGCTTTTGTCTTCCCTTTCCTCTTTCTAGAGGTTTCTCTGGCCTTAGGTGCCATAAATGGTTATGGAAAAACAAAAAAGCTATGCTTTTACCACACCAAACTTAGAATGTTACTCACCCTCGAGCAAAGAAAAGAAGGAATAGAAGAAGAAGAAGAAGATATGGAGGAGAGGGAGAGATGTGTGGGTTTCGGCCAAGGGGGAGAAGAGAGGATTGGGTTGTGTGAAAATTAAGAAGGATGGAGGGGCTTATATAGTGGAGGGAGAGAGAATGGGGTTCGGCCAATTGGGCTCTTGTAGCTCCAAAAATTCCATTCCGACTGCAGGGAGGTCAGAATCCAACAGCATCAGCAATCCTTTTTCAGCCTGAATCAGATTTTTGCTCAGCTCCCTCAATTTCAGCCAGAAAATACCTGAAATCACAGAAAAGCACACAAAGTCATAGTGAAGTCCATAAATATGATTTTTGCCTAAAAACTAATAAAAATCTACTAAAAACTAACTAAAACACACTAGAATCTACATGAAATTACCCCCAAATAGCGTATAAAATATCCGCTCATCACAACACCAAACTTAAACTGTTGCTTGTCCCCAAGCAACTAGATAAATAAAAGAGGATAAAAAGAAAGCAAGAAGCAATAATATCTCAGAGTTTTAAGTGAAGCTCAGATTCTAATTAGATGAGCGGGGCTAGTAGCTTTTTGCTTCCAAACAGTTTTGGCATATCACTTTATCCTTTGAAATTCAGAATGACTGGCATCCATAGGAACTCAGAATTCAGATAGTATTATTGATTCTCTTAGTTTGGTATGTTGATTCTTGAACAAAGCTACTTTTTGAGTCTTGGCCGTGGCCCTAAGCACTTTGTTTTCCAGTATTACCACCGGATACATAAATGCCACAGACACATAACTGGGTGAACCTTTTCAGATTGTGACTTAGCTTTGCTAAAGTCCCCAATTAGAGGTGTCCAGAGTTCATAAGCACACTCTTTTGCCTTGGATCACGACTTTAACCACTCAGTCTCAAGTTTTTTACTTGGACCTACATGCCACAAGCACATGATTAGGGACAGCTTGATTTAGCCGCTTAGGCCTGGATTTATTTCCTTGGGCCCTCCTATCCATTGATACTCAAAGCCTTGGATCCTTTTCACCCTTGCCTTTTGGTTTAAAGGGTTATTGCCTTTCTCACTGCTTTTTCTTGCTTCAAGAATCAATTTTATGATTTTTTTTAGATCAACAATAATATTTCTCTTGTTCATCATTCTTTCAGGAGCCAACAATTTTAACATTCATAAAATTCAATATCAAAAATATACACTGTTCAAGCATTCAATATCAAAAATTTTATTCATGTTTGATGATGATGAGAAAAATAAATTATAACTTAATTGGAAATAAAATCAAAGTAGAGATATGATGAGCGGATAATTTATACGCTTTTTGGCATTATTTTTTGGTAGTTTTTAGTATGATCTAGTTACTTTTAGGGATGTTTTCATTAGTTTTTATGCTAAATTCACATTTCTGGACTTTACTACGAGTTTGTGTGTTTTTCTGTGATTTCAGGTATTTTCTGGCTGAAATTGAGGGACCTGAGCAAAACTCTGATAGGAGGCTGACAAAGGACTGCTAATGCTGTTGGAATCTGACCTCTCTGCACTCGAAATAAATTTTCTGGAGCTACAGAACTCCAAATGGCGCGCTCTCAACGGCATTGGAAAGTAGACATCCAGAGCTTTCCAGCAATATATAATAGTCCATATTCGTGATTAGACGACGTAAACTGGCGCTCAACGCCAGTTCCATGCTGCAATTCTGGAGTCAAATGCCAGAAACACGTCACGAACCAGAGTTGAACGCCCAAAATACGTTACAACTTGGCATTCAACTCCAAGAGAAGCCTCATCTTATGGATAGATCAAGCTCAGCCCAAGCACACACCAAGTGGGCCCCGTAAGTGGATTTATGCATCAATTACTTACCTCTGTAAACCCTAGTAGCTAGTTTAGTATAAATAGAACTTTTTACTAGTTTATTAGGGGTCTTTTGATCATTCGGTCTTTTGACCACATTTGGGGGCTGGCCATTTGGCCATGCCTGGACCTATCACTTATGTATTTTCAACGGTGGAGTTTTTACACACCATAGATTAAGGGTGTGGAGCTCTGCTGTACCTCAAGTTTCATTGCAATTACTACTATTTTCTATTTAATTCGATTTATTCATGTTCTAAGATATTCGTTGCACTTCAACTTGATGAATGTGATGATCCGTTATACTCATCATCATTCTCACCTATAAACGCGCGTGACTGACAACCACTTCCGTTCTACTTTAGACCGGGCGCATATCTCTTGGATTCCTTGATCAGAATCTTCGTGGTATAAGCTAGAATTGATGGTGGCATTCATGGGAATCCGGAAAGTCTAACCTTGTCTGTGGTATTCCGAGTAGGATTCTGGGATTGAATGACTGCGACGAGCTTCAAACTCCTGAAGGCTGGGCGTTAGTGACAGACGCAAAAGAATCACGGGATTCTATTCCAACCTGATTGAGAACCGACAGATGATTAGCCATGCTGTGACAGAGCATTTGAACCATTTTCACTGAGAGGATGGGATGTAGCCATTCACAACGGTGATGCCCTACATACAGCTTGCCATGGAAAGGAGTAAGAAGGATTGGATGAAAGCAGTAGGAAAGCAGAGATTCAACAGGGACAAGCATCTCCATACGCTTACTGAAATTCCCACCATTAATTTACATAAGTATTCATATCCTATTTTATTTATCTTTTAATTATCTAATCCAATCACATTTGAATCAGCCTGACTAAGATCTACAAGATGACCATAGATTGCTTCATATCAACAATCTCCGTGGGATCGACCCTTACTCACGTAAGGTATTACTTGGACGACCCAGTGCAGTTGCTGGTTAGTTGTGCGGAGTTGTGACTAAGTGTAATTCACGTGTGAGAGCTACCAAATTATTGGAGCCATTGTTGATGATCACAATTTCGTGCACCAAGTTTTTGGCATCATTGCCGGGGATTGTTTGAGTATGGACAACTAACGGTTCGTCTTGTTGCTCAGATTAGGTAATTTTCTTTTCAAAAAGTTTTCAAAAAATTTTTTCAAAAAAAATTTTCTTTATTTTCATTTTTCTAAAGAATATTTTTGAAAAAAAATTAATAAAAATACAAAAAAAAATCATAAAATCATAAAAATCAAAAATATTTTGTGTTTCTTGTTTGAGTCTTGAGTCAACTTTTAAGTTTGGTGTCAATTGCATGCTTTAAAAATTTTTCTAGCATTTTTCAAAAATTCATGCATTCATGGTGTTCTTCATGATCTTCAAGTTGTTCTTGACAAGTCTTCTTGTTTGATCTTGATGTTTTCTTGTTTTGTGTTGTTTGTTGTTTTTCATATGCATTTTTCGTTTGTTAGAGTCCATGCATTAAATATTTCTAAGTTTGGTGTCTTGCATGTTTTCTTTGCATAAAAAATTTTTCAAAATTATGTTCTTGGTGTTCATCTTGATATTTATAGTGTTCTTGCATGCATCATGAGTTTTGATTCATAATTTTCATGTTGTGAATCATTTTTATGTTTTTCTCTCTCATCATCAAAAATTCAAAAATCAAAAAAATATATTTTCCTTATTTCTCTCCAAATTTTCGAAATTTTTGGTTGACTTGGTCAAAAAAATTTTAAAAATTAGTTGTTTCTTACAAGTCAAGTCAAATTTTCAATTTTAAAAAATCTTATCTTTTCAAAACTTTTTCAAATCAAATCTTTTTCATTTTTATCTTATTAATTTCGAAAATTTCAAAATATTTTTTCAAAATATTTTTCTTAATTTTATTTCAAATTTTCGAAATTACACTAACAATTAATGTGATTGATTCAAAAATTTGAAGTTTGTTACTTTCTTGTTAAGAAATGTTCAATCTTTAAATTCTAGAATCATATCTTTTAGTTTCTTGTTAGTTAAGTAATTAATTTTAATTTTAAAAATTAAATCTTTTTCAATCCTATCTTTTTATCATATCTTCTTATCTTTTTTTTTATCATATCTTTTTCAAAATTTTATCTTTTTCAAAAAAAAAATTGATTTCAAAATATCTTACCTAACTTCTTATATTCTTATCTTTTCAAATTTGACTTTAATATCTTTTTCAACTAACTATTTGACTTTTTGTTTGTTTCTTATCTTTTTCAAAACCACCTAACTACTTCTCTCTCTCTAACTTTCGAAAATATCTTATCCTTTTTCAAAAATTCTTTTTAATTAATTAATTGTTTTAAATTTTAATTTTAATTACATCTTATGTTTAATTTTCGAAAATTACTAACTACTTTTTCAAAATTATTTTCGAAATTCTCTATCTCTCCTCTTCTTCTATTTATTTATTTATTTATTTATTTATTTACTAACACTTCTCTTCACCTCTCTTCATCTCAATTCACTACCCCTATCCTTACCCTTCTGTTTGGATTCTTCTTTCTTTATTCCCTTTCTTCTTCTACTAACAATAAGGAACCTCTTTACTGTGACATAGAGGATTCCTCTTTCTTTTCTTGTTCTCTTCTTCCCTATATGAGCAGGAACAAGGAAAAAGGAATTCTTGTTGAAGTTGACCCTGAACCAGAAAGGACTCTGAAGAGGAAATTAAGAGAAGCTAAATTACAGCAATCCAGAGACAACCTTTCTGAAATTTTTGAACAAGAGAAGGAGATGGAAGCCGAACCCAACAACAATAATGCAAGGAGGATGCTTGGTGATTTCACTAAACCAACGTCCAAGTTTGATGGAAGAAGCATCTTAATTCCTGCCATTGGAGCAAACAATTTTGAGCTAAAACCTCAATTAGTTGCTTTGATGCAACAGAACTGCAAGTTTCATGGACTTCCATCTGAAGATCCTTATCAGTTTTTAACTAAGTTCTTGCAGATTTGTGAGACTGCTAAGACAAATGGAGTAGATCCTGAAGTCTACAGGCTCATGCTTTTCCCTTTTGCTGTAAGAGACAGAGCTAGAACATGGTTGGACTCATAACCTAAAGATAGCCTGGACTCTTGGGATAAGCTGGTCACGGCCTTCTTGGATAAATTCTTTCCTCCTCAAAAGCTGAGCAAGCTTAGAGTGGATGTTCAGACCTTCAAACAAAAAGATGGTGAATCCCTCTATGAAGCTTAGGAAAGATACAAGCAGATGACCAAAAAGTGTCCTTCTAACATGTTTTCATAATGGACTATATTAGATATATTCTATTATGGTCTATCTGAGTTTTCCAAAATGTCATTGGACCATTCTGCAGGTGGATCCATTCACTTAAAGAAAACGCCTGTAGAAGCTCAAGAACTTATTGACATGGTTGCAAGTAACCAATTCATGTACACTTCTGAGAGGAATTCCGTGAATAATGGAATGCCTCAGAGGAAGGGAGTTATTGAAATTGATGCTCTGAATGCCATATTAGTTCAGAATAATGTGTTGACTCAGCAAGTCAACATGATCTCTCAAAGTCTGAATGGATGGCAAAATGCATCCAACAGTACTAAAGAGGCAGCTTCTGAAGAAGCTTATGATCCTGAGAACCCTGCAATAGCAGAGGTAAATTACATGGGTGAACCTTATGGGAACACCTATAATTCATCATGGAGAAATCATCCAAATTTCTCATGGAAGGATCAACAAAAGCCTCAACAAGGCTTTAATAATGGTGGAAGAAACAGGCTAAGCAATAACAAGCCTTTTCCATCATCTTCTCAGCAACAGATAGAGAATTCTGAGCAGAACCCCTCTAATTTAGCAAATTTAGTCTCTGATCTGTCTAAGGCCACTTTAAGTTTCATGTGTGAAACAAGGTCCTCCATCAGAAATTTGGAGGCACAAGTGAGCCAGCTGAGTAAGAAAGTCATTGAAACTCCTCCCAGTATTCTCCCAAGCAATACAGAAGAGAATCCAAAAGGAGAGTGCAAGGCCATTGATGTAATCAATATGACCGAATGCACAAGGGAGGAGAAGGATGAAAATCCTAGTGAGGAAGACCTCCTGGGACGTCTCTCAAACAAAAAGGAGTTCCCTATTGAGGACCTAAAGGAATCTGAGGCTCATATAGAGACCATAGGGATTCCATTAAATCTCCTTCTACCATTCATGAGCTCTGAAGATTATTCTTCCTCTAAAGAGGATGAAGATGTAACTGGAGAGCAACTTGCTCAATATCTAGGAGCCATCATGAAGCT
Organism: Arachis stenosperma; assembly: GCF_014773155.1. Lineage (NCBI taxonomy): Eukaryota > Viridiplantae > Streptophyta > Magnoliopsida > Fabales > Fabaceae > Arachis > Arachis stenosperma. The sequence continues at coordinate 84,831,695 of NC_080381.1, forward strand.
GAATGCCAAGTTATTTGGTAATGAGACTTGGGAAGGTGAACCTCCCTTGCTCATTAGTGAACTAGATACATGGGTTCAAAAAACTTTACCTCAAAAGAGACAAGATCCTGGTAAATTCTTAATACCATGTACCATATGCACCATGACCTTTAACAAGGCTTTGTGTGACCTGGGGTCAAGCATAAATCTTATGCTACTCTCTGTAATGGAGAAACTAGGGATCATTGAGGTACAGCCTGCCTTATTCTCATTACAATTGGCAGACAAGTCAGTAAGACAAGCTTATGGATCAGTAGAGGACGTGTTGGTAAAGGTTAAAGGCCTTTGCATTCCTGCTGATTTTATAATCTTAGACACTAAGAAGGAGGAGGATGAATGCATCATCCTTGGAAGACCTTTCCTAGCCACAGCAGAAGTTGTGATAGATGTTAACAGAGGAGAATTAGTCCTTCAATTGAATGGGGACTACCTTGTGTTTAAGGCACACCGTTATCCTTTTGTAACAAGGGAGAGTAAGCATGAAGAGCTTCTCTCAATACAGAGTCAAACAGAGCCCCCACAATCAAACTCTAAGATTGGTGTTGAACCCCCATATCCAAACTCTAAGTTTGTTGTTGGGAGTCCACAACATTGACCTGATCACCTGTGAGGCTCCATGAGAGCCCGCTGTCAAGCTATTGACATTAAAGAAGCACTTGTTGGGAGGCAACCCAATTTTCATTTATCTAATTTTATTTTTATTTGATTTTTATTTTGTGTTTTAGTAGGTTCATGATCATGTGGAGTCACGAAAAAAATATTAAAATTAAAAACAGAATCAAAAATAGCAGAAGAAAAATCACACCCTGTAGGAAGGACTTATTGGCGTTTAAACGCCAGTAAGGAGCATCTGGCTGGCGTTCAACGCCAGAACAGAGCATGGATCTGGCGCTGAACGCCAGAAACAAGCAACATCCTGGCGTTTGAACGCCAGGAATATGCCCTGAGGAAAGCTGGAGCATGGAACTGGCGTTCAACGCCAGAAACATGCTACACATGGGCGTTGAACGCCCATAACATACACCACTTCGGCGTTTAAACGCCAGAATGGTATGCTAAAGCATTTTACATGCCTAATTGGTGTAGGGATGTAAATCCTTGACACCTCAGGATCTGTGGACCGCACAGGATCATCTTAGGATCTATGGACCCCACAGGATCCCCACCTAACATATTCCCACCTTACCTCCTAATTAATCCAATAACACACTTTCCCAAAAACCCTTCACCAATCACCTCAATCTCTCTTCCCAATTACCCCCTTTACCACTCACATCCATTCACTCTTCCCTATAAACCCCACCTACCTTCAAAATTCAAAAATCTTTCCCACCCAAATCCACCCTAAATGGCCGAACCTACCCTCTCTCACTTCCCTATATAAACCCCTCCATTCTCCTTAATTTTCACACAACACAAACCTCTCTTCTCCTTCTTGGCCGAATACACCTCTCCCCCTCTCCTCCATATTTTCTTCTTCTTCTTCTTCTTTTCTTTCTTCTCTTGCTCGAGGGCAAGCAATATTTTAAGTTTGGTGTGGTAAAAGCATAAGCTTTTTGTTTTTCCATTTCCATTGATGGCACCTAAGGCCGGAGAATCCTCTAGAAAAGGGAAAGGGAAGACAAAAGCTTCCACGTCCGAGTCATGGGAGATGGAAAGATTCATCTCCAAAGCCCATCAAGACCACTTCTATGATGTTGTGGCCAAGAAGAAGGTGATCCCTGAGGTCCCTTTCAAGCTCAAGAAAAATGAGTATCCGGAGATCCGACATGAGATCCAAAGAAGAGGTTGGGAAGTTCTAACTAACCCCATTCAACAAGTCAGAATCTTAATGGTTCAAGAGTTCTATGCCAATGCATGGATCACTAGGAACCATGATCAATATGTGAACCCGAATCCAAAGAATTATCTTACAATGGTTCAGGGGAAATACTTAGATTTTAGTCCAGAAAATGTGAGGTTGGCATTCAACTTACCCATGATGCAAGGAGATGCACGCTCCTACACTAGAAGGGTAAACTTTAATCAAAGGTTGGACTAAGTCCTTATGGACATATGTGTGGAAGGAGCTCAATGGAAAAGAGACTCCAAAGGCAAGCCGGTTCAACTAAGAAGACTGGACCTCAAGCCTGTGGCTAGAGGATGGTTGGAGTTCATTCAACGCTCCATCATCCCCACTAGCAACCGATCTGAAGTTATTGTGGATCGCGCCATCATGATTCATAGCATCATGATTGGAGAGGAAGTAGAAGTTCATGAAGTCATCTCCCATAAATTCTACAAAATAGCCGATAAGTCCTCTACTTTGGCAAGGCTAGCTTTTCCTCATCTTATTTGCCATCTATGTTACTCAGCTAGAGTTATCATAGAAGGAGATATCCTCATTGAGGAGGACAAGCCCATCACTAAGAAAAGGATGGAGCAAACAAGAGAGCCTACTCATGGAACCCAAGAGACGCATGAGGAAGCTCATCACCAAGAAATCCCGGAGATACCTCAAGGGATGCACTTTCCTCCCAACAACTATTCGGAACAACTCAACACTTCCCTAGAAGATTTGAGTTACAATGTGGAATAATTAAGGGTGGAACATCAAGAGCACTCCATCATTCTCCATGAAATAAGAGAAGATCAAAGAGCAATGAGGGAGGAGCAACAAAGGCAAGGAAGGGACATAGAAGAGCTTATGGACATTGATAAACCACTATTTTATGGTTTATATTATGTTTAATTGTGTGGTTTTATCGTGATCCTTACCCATTTGTTCATTAAAATAGCATGCATTTAGATTTCCTTCCTGAATTCATTACATGTTTGAAAACTGCTTCCTAAAGACTTTAATTATGTACTTTTAATTCTTCTTTATCCCATTCGATGCCGTGATCTGTGTGTTGAGTGTTTCAGACTTTACAGGGCATGAATGAGTTAGAGATTGGAAAGGAAGCTAGCGAAAAATGGAAGGAACACAAGAATTTGAGGAGATAACCAGCGAGAAGTGACGCGGTCGCATGGCTCATGCGACCGCGCGAAGGAGAGCAAATCGCAGTGACGCGGCCGCATGGATCGCGCGGCCGCACGGATTGGAAAAGCTCAAGCGACGTGGTAGCGTGGACGACGCGAACGCGTGGCATGGAAAAGCGCGAGTGACGCGTCCGCATGAGTGACGCGATCACGTGACATGTGCGATCTGCATAATCTGCAGAATTCGTTGGGGGCAATGTTGGACCCTATTTCGACCCAGTTTTCGGCCCGAAACAGCAGACTAGAACCAGAGAATATGCAGAAACAAACACAACATTCATTCTACACAGTTTTGAGTTTTTAGATCTAGTTTTACTCCTCCTCTAGGTTTTCCTTCTCTGAAAACAATTGATACTTTTAGGATTTTATTTTTCTACTATTTTTGGCATTGGGATATTGAGAAGAGTCATTGCCTCATCAAGACTTCATCACTCTAGTTCGTTTTCTTAACTTGGTTTTATTCTTCCATGTTCTTTGCTTTGTTCAATTTTATCATTTAAATATTTTTATGATTATTTAATACGAGAATTATTCCTTTCATTTTAATCCATTTTACATTCCAATAATCATGTCTTCTTTTAATTCCTTTTCATATGTTATGGATTTGTTATTTACAATGAGCGAGTAGTTCCCCTCACTTGATGGGGAGTTGATTGAAAGGAACTCTTGAGTTGGAAGGATTGAAAGAGAATTTGTAATTGGGATAATTATTGGATTGCTCTCTAGTCACTAATACCAACTCATTTTTATTAATTGAATTGCAACTTGTGAACAGACATAGCATTCCAATTTGTTTGACTTTCCCTTACTTAGTAAAGGATAATTAAACAAACCAATCTTTAATTATCAATTACTCTGAGAGAATTCCAGCAACATTAGAGATTCTAACTGATCAACTCCCAGTCAAGGCTTTTTATTTGCATTATTCAATTCTATTAACTTTAAATTTTCCTGTTACAAAATTCACTTCTTTGAAAACCTCTGGTTAATAAAATAGCACACTTTCTGCAACTCGTTGGGAGACGACCTGGGATTTATACTCCCAGTAATTTTTAATTTAAATTTTCTGTGACATATTTTAAATTGATAGGCAGATTTTGGTGAGTTAAGAACTATACTTACAACGCAACCATTTTAATAATTTTTAATTCACCAATTTCCGCTCACATCAATTTTTGGCGCCGTTGCCGGGGAGTTGTAATAGTGTGTTAATTTATTGATTGGTATTTATTTTTATTGCAATTTTTTTCTTTTCGTTTTATCACTATAAACTGCACGATTCTTTCGTTAAATGATGCGTTTGTTTCCTGATCCAAGCTTGCCAGCATTTGACCCTGAAATTGAAAAAACTCTTTCACATATAAGGCGAGCTAGGCGTAGGCGACTCCTCTTTGAGGACGAACCAGAACCGTCATTTAAGGAAGAAACAACCCCCCTTTCTACTGATCCAGTTCATTTACGCTCAGGTGACATGGCAGCACCCAGAAGAGTTACCATCCAGGAGGAAGGAGCCCCTGATTTTACGCTCCAACCATTCCAAGGGCACTACCCAGCAGTAGCTGTAGATTTTGAAATAAAATCTTCACTACTCAACTTGATGCCCAAATTTCATGGCTTACCTGCTCAAGAGCCTATCAAGCATCTTAAGGATTTCCACATCGCTTGCTCTACTGTTAAGCGTGATGGAGCTGATGAAATCTCTATTATATTAAAAGCCTTCCCATTTTCTCTGGAGGGAAAGGCAAGAGAGTGGTACTACACTCAGCCCAGAGAAACTATTTCCAACTAGGATACACTTAGGAGAGAATTTCTGGATAAATTCTTTACAGCTGAAGTTGCTGACAAGCTAAGGAAGGACATGTCTATGATCGTCCAAGATGAATCTGAGACCCTCTATAAATACTTAGAACGCTTCAATACACTTCGAAATGCATGTCCCCATCATATGATTGACAAGGTCGTCTTACTCGGTTACTTTACACAGGGTCTGAAACCTCAGGATAGAACCACACTGGAAGGTGTTTGCAATGGTTCTATGAAAAAACACAAGACTACAGACGAAGCATGGGAATTGATCAGAGACTTAGCTGACTCTACTAGGAATTATAGACAAAGACAAAGTCGATCAAGAGCTGTTGTGGAGGTATCCACTAATACAGAGACTATCGCTATAACCCAGAGTCTATGTGAAATTACTAACTTGCTGAAGCAGATGCAACTGAATCAACAACAATCTCAGCAAGTTCAGTCTTCTCCACCACAGCACAGCCAGCAGTTAGTCCCACAAAGAGTGTGCGGCGTCTGTGCAGATTATAGTCACTATACCGATGAGTGTCCGCAGCTCCAACAAGAAGACAATACTGTAGCAGCCACTCACAATTTTTATGACCACCCCAATCAAGGGTACAGTCAAGGTGGCAACTATAATCAAGGATGGCAGGATAATTCCAACCAAGGCTGGAGAGATAATTCCAACCAAGGCTAGAGAGACAATTCTAACAGAGGAGGCAGAGATAACAATGGAAACCAGAGGTGGAACAATAATCACAATAGGCAGCAGAATTAACCTTACAGAGCACCTCATTTAAGATAACCTCAAGCCCCTCAGCAAACCTCTCAGGCCACCAGCATCTCTTCATCTCCTAATGCTGACTTACTACAAACCATTGTCCAGAGACATCAGGCTATGGAGGATCATCTTAAAACAACCCTGGATACTTTCACTTCTACTGTCACTTCTACTTTACAAACTCTTGTCTCACAGATGGGATCAATGCAAATTTCCAATAACCAGTCCTCAAGCTCTGATGGACTCTCCTCTCAACCACTCCCCAGCCCAAAGGGTGGTATTAATGCCGTCACCCTAAGGTCTGGAACCACACTACAAGAGAGAAGTCAGGAGGAACCACGCCCCACAGAACAGGCTCAGCTGAAGAGGTTGTGGAATTAGAAGATGTTGAAGAGGAAGAGGACATACAGGACATAGCTGAGAGAGAAGAGGCTCAACCACAGGAGAAAGCACCGAAAGGCGCAGACACTACAGAAAACACCACTCCTATTCTATTTCCACAACTTGCAAGGAAGCCCAAGAAACAGTTGGAACCTGACCCCAAAATGGTAGAAATCTTCAAAAAGGTTGAGGTAACTGTTCCCCTTTTTGACGTCATTCAACAGGTACCTAAATATGCAAAGTTTCTAAAAGATTTATGTATACATAAGGACAAAATTAATGAATTAGAAACTATTCCTTTAGGAAGTTCCATATCTGCCTTAATGGGAAGTTTACCTGAAAAATATAGTGACCCAGGCCCTTGTATAGTTAGTTGTACTATTGGTGGTGTAGTAATTTATGATTGCATGTGTGATTTGAGAGCATGTGTTAGTATTATGCCTTTATCTGTATATGATGTTTTAAGGCTCCCTCCCTTGAAAAGGTCGGCAGCTCGTTTTGTGTTGGCAGATAAAAGCATTATTACAGTAGCTGGAGTTGCTGAAGATGTTTTAGTAAACATTAAAGGGCTCACATTTCCCACTGATTTTTATATCTTGGAGATGCCCAATAATGACTCAGATAAGCCATCATCAATCTTACTTGGCAGACCATTCTGGAAGACATCAAGATTCAGATTAGATGCCTTTTCTGGAACATATTCCTTTGAAATAGATGGCCGAATAGCAATCTTCAATTTGAATGGAGTCACAAACAACCCTCCAGAAGATCATTCCATCTTCCAATGTGATGTCATAGATGAAACTGTAGCTGAAATTCACCAGGAAGAACTAGAAGAGAAGTACACAGAACAAAGTCCAAGTGTGGGGACTCTATTAGCTAACAATAAGGACACTTCTGGATTTTCACAAGCTCCAGACAATCCAGAGCCTACCCATGACCAGAAGACTGAGTTGAAACCTCTCCCTCCACATCTCAAATACGCTTATCATGAAGAAGGGCAGAAGTTTCCAGTTATTATTGCACAGGATCTCACTCCTGAACAGGAAAAGCAGCTACTTGATGTGCTGAGGAAGCACAAGAAAGCAATTGGATGGAGTTTGGCAGACATCATAGGCATCGACCCTCAGGTATGTGAGCACAGAATATTTTTAGAGGAAGGAGCAAGACCTGTCCGCCAACCCCAGAGAAGACTGAATCCCACCATCTTGGAAGTCGTCAAAAAGGAAGTGACCAGACTATTGGAAGCAGGTATCATATATCCCATTTCAGACAGTGAATGGGCAAGCCCAGTACAAGTGGTGCCCAAGAAGTCTGGAGTCACTACAGTGAAGAATGAGCATGGAGTGCTCATAGAAACTAGAGTTCAGAATGCTTGGAGAGTCTGCGTTGATTACAGGCGTCTCAACCAAGCTACCCGTAAGGATCACTACCCACTTCCATTCATTGATCAAATGCTGGATCGCCTGTCAGGTAAATCACATTATTGCTTTTTAGATGGTTACACAGGTTATTTCCAAATTCATATAGCCCCTGAGGATCAGGAAAAGACCACTTTTACATGTCCCTTAGGAACGTATGCTTATAAGAGAATGCCCTTTGGCTTGTGCAATGCACCAGCTACCTTCCAAAGGTGCATGATGAGTCTTTTCTCTGACCTTATTGAGGAATGTATGGAAGTTTTTATGGATGATTTTAGCGTTTATGGTGATTCTTTTAGCCTTTGCTTAGATGGATTATCTAGAGTATTAGATAGATGTGTTAATACAAACCTTGTATTAAATTTTGAAAAATGTCACTTTATGGTAAAACAAGGGATTGTATTAGGACATGTGGTATCTAATAATGGCATTTCTGTAGACCCAGCAAAGGTGAATGTTATTTCTAGTTTACCTTACCCCTCTTTTGTGAGGGAAGTCCGTTTGTTCCTTGGCCATGCAGGTTTTTACAGGAGATTTATCAAGGACTTTAGTAAGGTAGCACTTTCCTTATCCAGATTACTGCAGAAGGATATTGAGTTTGAGTTCAATGATGATTGCAAACAAGCGTTTGATAAACTGAAGACTGCTCTGACTCAAGCTCCAATTGTGAGAGGACCAGACTGGAGCCAGCCATTTGAAATCATGTGCAATGCTTCCAACCATGCAGTAGGAGCAGCGTTGGCTCAGCGTGAAGGTAAGGATCCTTTTGTTATTGCTTATGCATCTAAGACTTTAGACACTGCCCAGTCCAATTATACTACTACTGAGAAAGAGCTTCTTGCTATTGTTTTTGCTCTGGATAAATTCTGGCCTTATTTACTTGGTACTAGAGTAGTAGTGTATTCGGACCATGCAGCTTTAAAGTATCTATTAGCTAAAAAGGAGTCCAAACCAAGACTTATACGTTGGATACTGCTGTTACAAGAATTTGATTTAGAAATAAAGGATACGAGTGGTAATCAGAATTTAGTAGCAGACCACCTGAGTCGCCTTGAACATATTAAGGATGATTCTACTCCTATAGATGATAATTTTCCTTTTGATAACCTACAAGCAGTATCTGAGGTAGTCCCTTGGTATGCACCTGTTGCTAATTATTTAGTTAGCCGCACATTTCCTCCAAATTTTTCTAAGCATCAAAGAGACAAGCTGAAAAGCGAGTCTAAATATTATATATGGGATGACCCATATTTATGGAGATGTGGCGCTGACCAAGTAATTAGACGTTGTGTGCCTGAATCAAAATTCCAGTCCATTTTAGAGGCCTGTCACTCATCTGAGAGTGGAGGACATTTTGGTCCTCAAAGAACAGCTAGAAAGATCTTAGATTGTGGATTTTGGTGGCCTACTCTTTTTAGGGACGCTGTCGAATTTTGTAAATCCTGTCTCCCATGCCAAAAATTTGGTAATATATCCAGGAGGGATGAGATGCCTCAACAAATTATGCTTTTTTGTGAAATTTTTTATGTTTGGGGCATTGACTTCATGGGTCCATTTCCAAATTGTAATGGTTATTTTTATATATTGTTAGCTGTGGATTATGTTTCCAAATGGGTAGAAGCAATTCCTACACATACTGATGATGCTAAAACTGTTGTTTCCTTTGTGAGAAACCATATTATGTGTCGCTTTGGATCACCACGAGCAATCGTGAGCGATCAAGGCACCCATTTCTGTAACGGGAGACTAACAGGATTAATGGAAAAGCATGGGATAATCCATAAAGTCGCAACAGCTTACCATCCCCAAACTAATGGGCAAGCCGAGGTGTCAAACAGAGAAATCAAGCGTATCTTACAAAAGATAGTAAAGCCTCATAGAAAAGACTGGAGCACCAGGCTACAAGATGCACTTTGGGCATATAGAACAGCATATAAGACACCCATTGGGATGAGTCCTTTCCGCTTGGTTTATGGAAAAGCTTGTCATCTCCCAGTTGAAATAGAACACAGAGCCTTTTGGGCAGTTAAGGAGTGCAACATGGGAATTGATAAAGCCGGAGCTGAAAGAAAGTTGCAACTACAAGAATTGGAGAGCCTTCGCCTAGAAGCCTATGAGAACTCAAGAATATACAAGGAGAAGATGAAGGCTGTACATGATCAAAACATCAAGAAGAAAGAGTTCCAACCTGGAGATTTAGTCCTCCTTTACAAATCTCGACTAAGGCTCATGCCAGGTAAGTTGAGATCAAGATGGGAAGGTCCATATAGAGTAGAGAAGGCAGAACCATACGGAGTTTATCACCTAAGCCATCCTTCAAGCTCTGAACTCATTAAAGTTAATGGACAACGCCTGAAGCTATACCATGGCGAGAAGAGGCAGAGAAACAAGGAGTTTGAGATCTTTCTCTTGGAAGATCCCTACATAGCAGAAGACTGAGCTAGTGGAGCGTCCAACTTAAGGACGTTAAAGCAAAGTGCTAGGTGGGAGACAACCCACCATGGTATGATCGTTCTTTTCCTTATTTTTAGTTTTTCCTATTCAATAACTGTTCTCTTTATTAGTATTTTTATGCATTTTCATTTACATGTTTCATAAAAAAAATAATAAAAAATATATTTCGCTACGCGACGCGATCGCATCAGTGACGCGTCCGCGTCGCCTAGAGAGCAAAGAAAATTAAAAGTGAACAGAAAGTCATGCTGGAGCGTGGCTGGAGGCGTGCCTTTGGCACGGATCAACCCACGCGACCGCGTCCCTGACGCGTTCGCGTCGCATGGGAATCATGGCCTCCCACACGACCGCGTACCCCACGCAGTCGCGTGCTCTGAATTTTCGACGTAAAAGGGTGCACACCCGAATGTTGTGTGAGAGTGGTGCTGGATTGGGGCTGAACGCACAATCCTACCCACGCGGCCGCGTGACCCACGCGACCGCGTCACATTCCCCTAAAGGCCCACTCACGCGATCGCATGCCCCATGCGATCGCATCACCTTATTTTGGCAAATAAATTAATTTGAACAGAGAGTTGTGCGGCCGCGAGGCTGTACTCACGCCAGAAGCCTACTATGAGTCACACGACCGCGTGCCTGATGCGATCGCGTGACCATACCCTAAAGCGCATCCACGCGAACGCGTGCCCCACGCGGCCGCGTCGCTTGCGCCGCACAGCCCCACCAAAACTGCAATATTATCTTATCTTTCACTCCTCCAAATCCTAATTTTTCTTTTTCCCCCTTATTTCTCCCTTCTCCCTTTCCCCCTTCTATCCCACCCTTCACACACTTTTTCTCTCACCTCCATTAACAAGGTTTTCTTTTCTTCCTCCCTTTTTTATCATTCTTCTTATTTTAGATGTTATTTTCTTTTCTTTTTCTTTTCTTTATCGTTATTTTCTTTCTTCTTCTTTCCTTTTTCCATGGTGCTAGCATATTATTTGAGTCATCATTCCTCATAATTTGCTTATGGTTTATTCTATATTGTTTGGCACTTATATCTTATTCTCACTAAAGGATTGCTTGCATGTTTACTTTAATACTTTCTATGCCTTATTTACCATGCATGCTATGTGTTTGTGAAAAGGCCCGTATGGCATCATGCACTTTTCTACATTATCCTACCATACTATTCCATGCATGTTTTTCACAACATTCCTTTACTGTTTTATTAATCGAATTTAATTGCCAATACACATTATTACTTTGTTACGAAGTGGTGCTTGATCTATGCTACTCATGCCCTTGCCAGCATGCCAATAATCATCTTACATCTACTTCCCTTTTTGTGCACCTATCCTATTTCCTTTCTTGATCTTTTCACATGTTGTCTAGACCATGTGTTTAGTTCATTCATTTTTACCGTGCACTGTTTATTACCCACCCCATCTTCTCCCTTGCTATTTATCTATTTGAACTTAATTTACTTTCTTCTCCCTCTTTTAGGATGGCCACCAAGAAAGGAAAGGAGAAAGCAAATCCTAAACCCCCAGCAAGAAGAGGAACTAAAAGAGCATTAGTGATCTTTGTCTTGCTTAATTCTATATTTGCATTGTTTAATGTATGCATACACTTATATGATTGAGGCCTTGTTTCACTGAGCTTACATACCCATATGGCCTTAACCTTTTCATTATCTATTGCAAACCAATTTTGAGCCTATTTTACCCCTTTTGTTCTTTATTTTAGCACATCATTAACTCTAAGCGAAAAACAATAATGTCCTTAATTTGAATCCTTGGTTAGCTTAGACTAGTGAGAATGCTTATGAATTAAGTGTGGGGAAGAGTGGGTTTGGAAACATCTGGTTTGAGAATTGAGTATGTTAGAATTTTTTGAAAATGTGAAAGAAATTTTTAGGACATGTTCATGCATTCAATAAATTAATCATATGCATTGAGAAAAAAAAAGAGCAAAACAAGTGAAAGGGGACAAAATGCCCCAAAGTAAGTGGTGAAATGCATATGAGTTATACTTGAAATTAGAATGCATGAATATGTGAAAAACATAGTTAATGGGAAGTTAGATTTTACATTATGATTATATGGATTGTCCTAAGTTAGGTGGAAAAGTTTCAGTTAATTAAGGATTCAGATTTTAATCCACTTGACCAAATACAATCCTACCTTGACCCTAACCCCATTACAACCCTTAAAAGACATCTTGATATGTGTATCTGTGCATTAAATTTATGTTGATTGTTAGATGAAGAGCAAGCCTTAGAAAGCAAGGTTAGTAGAGAATTGAGAGAATTGAACCTAAAACACTTGAGTGATTAGAGTGATATATACTACTAAGTAAGGGTTCGATGCTCAATTCCTTGTTCCCTGCTTTCATAAGCTATTTTCTTCTACAAGTCTATTTGTACTTCATTTCTTTTTTATGATTTGAATTAGTGAAATCCAGTTCATATTTATTCTTGGAGATTTATTTACTTTTAACTAAGTAGGTAGAAACATTTTTCATTTAGTTGTATTCATAGGTTGCATCTCATATATTCTATCATTCCCCTTCATCTTTATAGTTTCTCTTGAGCTTAGCATGAGGACATGCTAATGTTTAAGTGTGGGGAGGTTGATAAACGCATATTTCATGAGTTCTTTTGTGCTTAATTTGAGTGATTTATATAATCCTTCACCTACTTATTCACATTAATTGCATGGTTTTACTTTCCCTTCCTTATTATGTCATATTGTGAAAAACATGTTTCCTAAGCTTTGAAAATTAATTATTTTAATTACCTTTATTTCCATTCGATGCCGTGATTAGTGTGTTGAGTAGTTTCAGATTTTCTAAGGCAGAATGACTTAAAGGATGAAAAAGGACATACTAAAAGGAAAGGAGAAAGCAAAACGGACCTTTAAGGAAACTGGTATCCACGCGATCGCATGGACGACGCGATCGCGTGCCAAGCACGAATCAGCAGCGACGCGGCTGCATGACTGACGCGACCGCGTGCCTTAAGCAGAACATACATGATGTGGTCGCATGATGGACGCGACCGCGTGGCAAGGAAAAGCTCCGAATGACGCGACCGCGTGACAGAGGCCACACACCAGAAATTGCAGAAAACGCTCATAACGAGTTCTGAGACCCTTTTTGGCCCAAATCCAAGTCCAGAAGGCATAGACCAAAGGCTATAAAGTGGGGGAATGCATCCATTCATTATCAGGCTCTCATAATTCACTTTTCATGGTTTAGATTAGTTTTGAGAGGGGTTCTCTCCTCTCTCTCTCTTAGGATTTAGGATTTCTCTTAGTTTTAGGAGTGACTCTCAATCCCAGGTTCTTTATTTTTATTTATTTTTCCGATTAAATTTACGAACTCTTTCATGTTACTATTTTCTTTGAATTAATATTATTTGAGATATTTCAGTTATTATTGCTTTCTTTTAATTACATGATTATTGCTTCCCATCTGAATGCATTTTTATTTGAGCAGTTTCAATTTTCTTTCCTTTTGGCTTTGGTTAAATAACTGGTGACTCTTGAGTTATCAAACTCATTGTTAATTGAAAATTGGAATTCATCCACTTAACTTACCTTCATAGTTAGAGGTTAACAAAGTGGTAGAAAAATCTAATTCTCATTACAATTGATAAGGATAACCAGGATAGGACCTCTAGTTCCCATATCTTGCCAAGAGTTTATTTTACAGTTATTTATTTATTTTTACTGCTTTAAAAATATATCTGCGCCCACTGCCCAACTAACCTTTTATCTTAATCTAAAACCCCAAACACACTTTTTCATAACCAATAATAAGAACATACCTCCCTGCAATTCCTTGAAAAGACGACCCGAGGTTTAAATACTCGGTTATCAATTTTTAAGGGGTTTGTTACTTGTGACAACCAAAACGTTTGTACGAAGGGATTTCTGTCGATTTAGAGACTATATCTACAACGCGACTATTTTTATGAAATTCTTTACTGGCAAAAATCCCAACGTCAAAATGGCGCCGTTGCCGGGGAATTGCAAACGTGTGCCTTATTATTGGTTATTGTAAATAATTTTCAAAAAAATATATATATATTTATCTTTTTTTAAAATCTTATCTTTTTCAAAATATTTTCTTTTTGTTGATTTTTATTTTTATTTTGTCTCACTACTATGAACTCTCACCCCTTTGGCTTTGAGTCTGGTTACAATTATGTTGCAGGAAGAGGAAACTATAATGAGAACAGGCATCAAGGTTGGAACAATCAAAGATGGGAGGAGCCACAAGGATTTGATCAACCCTCATGGCAACAACCACCTCCAATGGACTATCAACAACCATTCTGTGATGCATATCAAGGCAATGGCTATGGTGAGCACTCTTTTGATTATCAACAACCACCACCATATGCCTATGAACCCCCTCCCCAACATGACTTTAGACCACCATACTCACAAGCCCCTTTCCGCCATTCACCTCCATATAACCCTAACCCTCAACCACCATACCAACCACCTTTTGAGCCATATAAACCATATATAGAACCACCCCAATTCCAACCCAATTACTCACAAGAACCACCACTTTAATATTCACCATCTCCATATCCATCAATCCAAGAGCATTATGATCCTACTTATGAAAACCGAGTGCATCAAGAGGCAATGGATCGTCTCAAGGAAACAAGGATCGATTTCAGGCAACCACTCAACAACTGGGGCAAGTATTAATTCAATGGGCTTCTAGACACTTAAATACAAAAGGATCATCCACAGCCCCATGTGGGCAGTCTAGTGAAGAGCATAGCATAAAGGAGATACCAGAAATTCCAGTGGACGAGACAGAGTATGAATTCATACTAGAACAAGTAGAAGAAGCTATCATTGTTCAAAAAGAAGAGTTGGTTGAAGACTTAGGAGATACAGAACCTCCATGGGAAAGTCCAGTCATAAAACCCCCTTCCAAGACGGTTGAAATTAATGCTGAAAAGGGTGTACAACCTCCAAAGCATATCATTGTTGAAGACTTGGAAGAGGTTGATCAAGAGATGGAGATTCAAGAAGAAGAAGCACAACCTCTCATGCCCTTGGAAAGCAATGAAGAGGAGATTGAATTGGAAGGGAGCTACCAAGAGGAAGAGGTTGAAATTGAAGAAGTTTGCAAAGAGGTGGTAATTATCAGAGAAGAGCACAAGGGACTGGAGCTTGCAATTTCATTAAAGATACCTCCCCCTAAGTCGCCATCATCCTTCACAACATTCAAGTGGGTAATATTCATATCCCATAGCTTTCTAATTCCACTTGAATATGGGCTACTGGAGACGGATGGTCAACTTAGAGCTCTTTGTGACATTAAGAGTAAGCGGAAGATGGCCAGTGGTAAAAATTGTCCTGCAAGGTTCATTATGGTTGGAAGCTTTAAGTTTAAACGCAAAGGTTGGTATAAAGCTCAACTGAATGGGTCTAGGAAGCTGTTTGGTCGCTGCAGTGAGAATTCAGATCACCTTTCACCCGGCTGGAAAAATACAGATCAAGATAAAAACGGGTGTAAAGGTAAAGTTTGGGATCCTGGAATCTGTTCTGACATTTGTCACCCCAGGAGCCTAAGATTCTATTTGAAGCTTCGTAAGGGCTTTACGTGCTTAGTCTGGGACCCCGGAGGTTACTGGAGATACAAACATTGGTGGAAATTCCTGGATCAGAACAAGCATAAGCCACCATGACAGGAAGCTCATTAAATGTCCAACTTAAGGACTTTAACTAAAAGTGCTAGATGGGAGACAACCCACCATGGTATGATCGTTCATTTTTCATTTTTATTTAGTTTTATTTGCTTTTGAGTTTATGTTTATTTTATTGAACCTGGAGTTTTGCATCACATTCATATTAACACTGCATTCTGCATTTTATTTCAAAAAAAAAAAAAAGCGAGCACGCGACGCGACCGCATCAGCGACGCGTCCGCGTCGTAAGGAGATAAGAGAATAATAAATTGAACAGTGAGTTATGCAGGAGCAGGGCTGGAAGCGCGCTATTAGCACAAATTGACTCCACGCGAACGCGTCGATGACGCGTCCGCGTCATTTGGAAAAATAGCCTCCCACGCGACCGCGTCACCCACGCGGCCGCGTGACCTGAAATCGGCTTAAAAAGGGTGTATGGACGAAAGTTGAGCTGGAATTGGGCTGGACTCGTGCTAGCAGCACAAGCCCTGCCACGCGAACGCGTCACCCACGCATCCGCGTCATATTGGAAATAAGGCCACCGCGCGATCGCGTCGACCACGCGACCGCGTCACCCTGGATTTTGGCAATACCAAGTTTCGAACAGAGAGTTGTGCGACCGCGAGGCTGCACTCGCGCCACTAGCACAAATCGAGTCACGCGATCGCATGCCCCACGCGTCCGCGTCACCCAACCTTATCGCGCACCACGCGACCCCGTCGCCAGCGTCGCACAACCTATCCAGATTAGTGCCAATTTTCTTATCTTTTCTCTTCTAATCCTAATTCCTTCCTTCTCTCTCCTTTCTCACTTTCTTTTTCTACTTCTCATTCTTTTTCACTTTCATTTTATTTTATTTAATTTGTTTGCATACTTTCATTCATTGCATTATTTTCATTGGTGTTGGAATTTTATTTGGGTCATTGCTTTTCTATACTTTTGTGGATTATTTGACAATTATATATTACTTTTTTTAAAGGATTGCTTGCATGTTCAAATTTAATACTTTCAAATAGCTTATTTACCATGCATGCTATGTGTTTGTGAAAACGCCCGTATGGCATTGTGCACTATTTTTAAAAGATTTTTTTTAATCTTCTACTATAAATGCTTGCTTTTCATAAACTTCCTTCACTATTTTATTAGTTAAATATAATTGTTAATACAAACGTTATAGTTAGTTTCTTACGACTAACAATACATTAAAAGCTTTTGATGCTTGATCTATGCCACTCATGCCCTTGCCGGCATGCTAATAAACATCTTGCATCCAATACTCCCAATGCCTTGCTATATTTCCATTGATGAACTGATCCACCCCTTTGACTTCATGTGCCTTTCTCTTCTCTCTTTTTCAGGCTGGCCACCAGAACGGGTAAAGAGAAAGCTTCTACAACTAGCAACAGCTGAGGAATCACAACACCCGCCCACCTGTACTTCTCAGCATGCACCGAGGACGGTGCAATCTTTAAGTGTGGGGAGGTCAATACCAATCTCCACGAGTTAGTTAGCCCCTTCTCAATACCAATTTTTGTTTTTCATTGTTGCATTTGCATGCTTGTTTCTTTTTGTGCATATTTTACCACTTGGTTAAAGTAATATTTTCTTTTTCAAAAAATTTTTATAGTATTTCACTAATTTGAATAAAACTTTTTAAAAAACTTGTATGAAAGAAAAATTATTTTGGAACATGGTTTAAAGCTCGAACACACAAAACCAGTGAAATTTTGAGCCTATTTGATTGGTTGCATTTTATCAACCAATATTTTATTTTTGGTGTGTGTTTCTGGTGGACGAAATTGTGATCCATGCTCTTTGTACTTGTATAAAATTTAATAATTGGCTCTCTTTGAATTCACAACTCCGTTCAACTAACCAGCAAGTGTACTGGGTCGTCCAAGTAATAAACCTTACGCGAGTAAGGGTCGATCCCACAGAGATTGTTGGTATGAAGCAAGCTATGGTCACCTTGTAAATCTCAGTTAGGTTGATTAAATTGATTTATGGATTTTCGAATAATTAATAATAAAATAGAAGATAAAAAGGGCTAGAATTACTCATGTAAATCAATAGTGGGAGTTTCAGATAAGTGCATGGAGATGCTGTGCTCCTCTTGAATCTCTACTTTCTCATTGCTTTCATCCAATCCATCTTACTCCTTTCCATGGCAAGCTGTATGTAGGGCATCACCATCATCAATGGCTACTTTCAATCCTCTCGGGAAAATGGTCCTATGCGCTGTCACTGCACGGCTAATCGTCTGGAGGCATCACCCTTGGTTGATAGCTACATCCCATCCTCTCAGTGAAAATGGTCCAAATGCTCTGTCATAACACGGCTAATCATCTGTCGGTTCTCAATCAGGTTGGAGTAGAATCCATTGATTCTTTTGTGTCTGTCGCTAACGCCCAGCCTTCAGGAGTTTGAAGCTCGTCACAGTCATTCAATACCGGAATCCTACTCGGAATACCACAGACAAGGTTAGACTTTCCGGATTCCCAGGATCCTACCCGAAATACCACAGACAAGGTTAGACTTTCCGGATCCCCATGAATGCTGCCATCTATCTAGCTTATACCACGAAGATTCTGTTGGGGAATCTAAGAGATATGCGCCCGGCCTAAGGTAGAACGGAAGTGGTTGTCAATCACGCGCGTTCATATGTGAGAATGATGATGAGTGTCACGGATCATCACATTCATCAAAGTGTTGTGCAACGTATATCTTGGAATAAGAATAAAAGAGAATTGAATAAAAAGTAATAGTAATTGTATTGAAACTTGAGGTACAGCAAAGCTCCACACCCTTAATCTATGGTGTGCAGAAACTCCACCGTTGAAAATACATAAGTGAAACGTTCAGGCATGGCCGAATGGCCAGCCCCCAAAACATGATCACAGGACTCAAATTACAATCCCGGATCCCCTGTGGTCAAAAGACATCTAATAGAATAGTTAAATGTTCTATTTATAATAAACTAGCTCCTAGGGTTTACATGAGTAAGTAATTGATGCATAAATTCACTTCCGGGGCCCACTTGGTGTATGCTTGGGCTGAGCTTGATCTATCCACGAGCTGAGGCTTCTCTTGGAGTTGAACTCCAAGTTATGATGTGTTTTGGGCGTTCAACTCCGGATCATGACGTTTTTCTGGCGTTTAACTCCAGACAGCAGCATGTACTTGGCGTTCAACGCCAAGTTACGTCGTCAATTCCCGAATAAAGTATGGACTATTATATATTTCTGGAAAGCTCTGGATGTCTACTTTCCAACGCCGTTGAGAGCGCGCCAATTGGAGTTCTGTAGCTCTAGAAAATCCATTTCGAGTACAGGGAGGTCAGATTCCAACAGCATCAGCAGTCCTTTTGTCAGCCTTTTTCAGAGTTTTGCTCAAGTCTCTCAATTTCAGCCAGAAATTACCTGAAATCACAAAAAAACACACAAACTCATAGTAAAGTCCAGAAATGTGAATTTAACATAAAAACTAAGGAAAACATCCCTAAAAGTAGCTTGATCTTACTAAAAACTACCTAAAAACAATGCCAAAAAACGTATAAATTATCCGCTCATCACAACACCAAACTTAAATTGTTGCTTGTCCCCAAGCAACTGAAAATCAAATAGGATAAAAAGAAGAGAATATACTATAAATTCCAAAATATCAATGAACATTAATTATAATTAGATGAGCGGGACTTGTAGCTTTTTGCTTCTGAACAGTTTTGGCATCTCACTTTTTCCTTTGAAGTTCTGAATGATTGGCTTCTTTAGGAACTTAGAATTTTGGATAGTGTTATTGACTTTCCTAGTTAAGCATGTTGATTCTTGAACACAGCTACTTATGAGTCTTGGCCGTGGCCCTAAGCACTTTGTTTTCCAGTATTACCACCGGATACATAAATGCCACAGACACATGACTGGGTGAACCTTTTCAGATTGTGACTCAGCTTTGCTAGAGTCCCCAGTTAGAGGTGTCCAGAGCTCTTAAGCACACTCTTTTGGATCACGACTTTAACCACTTAGTCTCAAGCTTTTTACTTGGACCTTCATGACACAAGCACATGGTTAGGGACAGCTTGATTTAGCCGCTTAGGCCTGGATTTAATTTCCTTGGGCCCTCCTATCCATTGATGCTCAAAGCCTTGGATCCTTTTTACCCTTGCCTTTTGGTTTTAAGGGCTATTGGCTTTTTCTTTTTCTTTCTTTTTTTTTTCGCCAATTTTTTTTTTTTAGTTTTTTTCGCAAGCTTTTGCTATTCACTGCTTTTTCTTGCTTCAAGAATCAATTTCATGATTTTTTAGATCATCAATAACATTTCTCTTTGTTCATCATTCTTTCAAGAGCCAACAATTTTAACATTCATAAACAACAAGATCAAAAGATATATGCACTGTTCAAGCATTCATTCAGAGAACAAAAAGTATTGTCACCACAGGATTTCAAAATTTATCTCTGAAACTGGCTGAATTAGTTTGATGTGGTGACAATACTTTTTGTTTTCTGAATGAATGCTTGAACAGTGCATATGTCTTTTGAATTTGTTGTTTTAAGAATGTTAAATTTGTTGGCTCTTGAAAGAATGAGGAGAAAAGAGAACTGTTATTGAGGATCTGAAAAATCATCAATTTGATTCTTGAAGCAAGAAAAAGCAGTGAAAAAAAACAAAAAAAAAATTTCGAAAAAAAAAAGAAAAAGAAAGAAAAAAAAAAGAAAAGGAATAAAGTGGTGATCCAAAGCAATAAGAGTGTGCTTAAGAACCCTGGACACCTCTAATTGGGGACTTTAGCAAAGCTGAGTCACAATCCAAAAAGGTTCACCCAATTATGTGTCTGTGGCATGTATGTATCCGGTGGTAATACTGGAAGACAGAGTGCTTTGGGCCACAGCCAAGACTCATACACTGGCTATGTTCAAGAATCAATATACTTAACTAGGAGAATCAATAACATTATCTGAGTTCTGAGTTCTTATAGATGCTAATCATTCTGAACTTCAAAGGATAGAGTGAGATGCCAAAACTGTTCGGAGGCAAAAAGCTACTAGTCCCGCTCATCTAATTGGAGCTATGTTTCTTTGATATTTTGGAGTCTATAGTATATTCTCTTCTTTTATCCTATTTTGATTTTCAGTTGCTTGGGGACAAGCAACAATTTAAGTTTGGTGTTGTGATGAGCGGATAATTTGTATGCTTTTTGGCATTGTTTTTAGTATGTTTTTGGTATCTTTTAGTTAGTTTTTAGTATATTTTTATTAGTTTTTAATTAAAATTCACTTTTCTGGACTTTACTATGAGTTTGTGTGTTTTTCTGTGATTTCAGGTATTTTCTGACTGAAATTGAGGGTCCTGAGCAAAAATCTGATCCAGAGACCAAAATGGACTGCAGATGCTGTTGGATTCTGACCTCCCTGCACTCGAAGCGGATTTTCTGGAGCTACAGAAGCCCAATTGGCGCGCTCTCAACGTTATTGGAAAGTAGACATCCTGGGCTTTCCAGCAATATATAATAGTCCATACTTTGCCCAAGATTTGATGGCCCAAACCGGCTCTCAAAGTCACCTACAGAAATTCCAGCGTTAAACGCCGGAACTGGAATAAAAATTGGAGTTAAACGCCCAAACTGGCATGAAAGCTGGCGTTTAACTCCAGAAAAGGTCTCTACACGAAATTCCTTCATTGCTCAGCCCAAGCACACACCAAGTGGGCCCGGAAGTGGATTTTTCTGTCATTTACTCATTTCTGTAAACCTTAGGATACTAGTTTACTACATATAGGACCTTTTGACTTTGTAATCAGAACCTTATGACCCCATAACATTTTGTACACGTTCTTTCCACAGTATGAGCCTCTAAACCCCATGGTTGGGGGTGAGGAGCTCTGCTGTGTCTTGATGGATTAATGCAATTACTACTGTTTCTTATTCAATCATGCTTGCTTCCATTCTAAGATAACACTTGTTCTTAATCCGGATGAATGTGATGATCCGTGACAATCATCATCATTCTCAACCATGAACACGTGCCTGACAACCACCTCTGTTCTATCTTAGATTGAGTAGTTATCTCTTGGGTTCTTTAATTGGAATCTTCGTGGTATAGGCAGGACCTGATGGCAGCATTCAAGAGAATCCGGAAGGTCTAAACCTTGTCTGTGGTATTCTGAGTAGGATTCAATGATTGAATGACTGTGACGTGCTTCAAACCTGTAACCTACTGGGCGTTAGTGACAGACGCAAAAGAGTTATTCTATTCCGGTAGGGGAGGGAACCAAACCGGTGATTGGCAGCACTGTGACAGAGTGTGTGCATTAGCTTTCACTGTGCGGATGGGAGGTAGCTGCTGACAACAGTGAGACCCTACACGAGCTTGCCATGGAAGGAGACATGCGTGTTTGATGAAGAAGATAGTAGGAAAGCAGAGATTCGAAAGATGGAGCATCTCCAAACCTCAACCCATTCTCCATTACTGCAGTACAAGTAACCATTACATGTTCTTTTGCTTCTTACAATCAATCCTGATAATTTCTGATATCCTGACTAAGATTTACAAGATAACCATAGCTTGCTTCAAGCCGACAATCTCCGTGGGATCGACCCTTGCTCACGCAAGGTATTACTTGGACGACCCAGTGCACTTGCTGGTTAGTTGTGCGGGATTGCAAAAGTGTTACTGCAATTTCGTGCACCAAGTTTTTGGCGCCGTTGCCGGGGATTGTTCGAGTTTGGACAACTAACGGTTTATTTTGTTGCTTAGATTAGGACTGTTTTCTTTTTGTTGGTTTAGAGTCTTATAGTTGAGTCTAGTTCATATTCTAAGTTTGGTGTCAATTGCATGCTTTTTGTTTTTCTTCTTTTAATTTTCGAATTTTTCTTGTTCTTAGTCCCTTTTGATTCATAAAAGTTCTAAGTTTGGTGTCCTCTTTGTGTTTTTCCTTTAAAATTTTCGAAAATTGAGTGTTTGATTTTCTAAAATTTTAAGTTTGGTGTCTTTTTGTGTTTTTCTCTTTCCCCTTTTTAAAAATCAAATCTTTTTCATAAAAATTTTTCAATCATATCTTCTTAATTGCTGTTTTCAAAATCTTTTCCTTTTCTAACTGATTCAGTTCTCAATTTGCTTTGATCTTATTTTATTTCTATTTTCGAATTTTATTTCTTTTTATCTTATTTTATTTTATTTTAATTTTCTTTTTTTTCGGTTATTTCAAAAATAAAAAAAAAACAAACAAAATTTATCTGTTTGCAATTATTATCATTTCCCTTTTGTCCATTATGGACTTAAGTGGAATTAACCAGTCCAGAAGGACTCTGGGGTCCTATGCCAACCCCAGTACAGCTGCATATGGGAGTAGCATCTGTGTACCTCCCATCAAAGCAAGCAGCTTTGAGCTAAACCCTCAACTCATTATCATAGTGCAGCAAAATTGCCAGTATTCCGGTCTTCCAGAGGAAGAACCTACTGAGTTTCTGGCACAGTTCTTACAGATTGCTGACACAATACATGATAAAGAGGTAGATCAGGATGTCTACAGACTGTTACTGTTTCCATTTGCTGTAAAAGATCAAGCAAAAGGTGGTTGAATAACCAACCTACAGCAAGCATAAAGACATGGAAACAGTTATCAGAAAAATTCCTGAATCATTTTTACCCTCCAAAAAGGATGACACAGCTAAGGCTGGACATCCAAGGCTTTAAACAAGAGGATAATGAATCCCTTTATGATGCCTGGAGAGGTATAGAGGTATGCTAAGAAAATGTCCCTCTGAAATGTTTTCAGAGTGGGTCCAGTTAGACATCTTCTACTATGGGCTTACAGAAAAAGCTCAGATGTCTTTAGACCACTCAGCTGGTGGATCCATACATATGAGGAAGACAATTGAAGAAGCTCAAGAGCTTATAGACACTGTTGCTAGAAACCAATACTTATATTCTAGCAATGAGTTCGTTCCAAAGGAGGAGGTCATGGCATTAGTCACTGATCCTAATCCTCAGGAACAGATGAATGAGCTTAATCAACAACTGCTCCTGATGACAGAACAGTTAGCAGAATTTAAAGAAATGCTCCATGATACTAAGGTTGCTAACAAGAGCATAGAACTGCAGTTGAATCAAGCAAAACAACAAATATCTAAACAAATAACAGAGGAATGCCAAGCAGTTCAATTGAGGAGTGGGAAGACCTTGAATGACACTGTTCAAAAGAGTAAAAAGCCAAACAAAGAACAAGTGAAAGGGGACAACCAACCCACTGTTCAAAATCCCTCTGAGGACATTGAGAGCCCAGAGAGGAATATTGGCGTTCAAACGCCAGAAAGGGAAGGAAAGCTGGCGTTAAACGCCCATTCCTTGCCCAGTTCTGGCGTTCAAACGCCAGAAAAGGAAGGGAAGTTGGCGTTTAACGCCCAAACTTCACCATTCCTGGCGTCCAAACGCCCAAGGAGGATCAGACACCTGAGAGTGCTGATAATTATCCCTCTAACAAAGCTTCTTCAACCACTTCTGTAAGGAATAAACCTGTAGCATCTAAGGTTGAAGAATATCAAGCCAAGATGCCTTATCCTCAGAAACTCCGCAAAGCGGAACAGGATAAGCAATTTGCCCGCTTTGCAGACTATTTAAGGACTCTTGAAATAAAGATTCCGTTTGCAGAGGCACTTGAGCAAATACCTTCTTATGCTAAATTCATGAAAGAAATTTTAAGCCATAAGAAGGATTGGAGAGAAACTGAAAAAGTATTTCTCACTGAAGAATGCAGTGCAGTCATTCTAAAAGCTTACCAGAAAAGCTTCAAGATCCTGGAAGCTTTCTGATACCATGCACATTGGAAGGCACTTGCACCAAGATAGCTTTATGTGATCTTGGAGCAAGCATCAATCTAATACCTGCATCCACTGTCAGAAAGCTTGGGTTGATTGGAGAAGTCAAACCAACCAGGATATGCCTCCAACTTGCTGATGGCTCCATTAAACACCCATCAGGCATAATAGAGGACATGATTGTCAAGGTTGGGCCCTTTGCCTTTCCAACTGACTTTGTGGTGCTGGAAATGGAGGAGCACAAAAGTGCAACTCTCATTCTAGGAAGACCTTTCCTAGCAACTGGACGAACTCTCATTGATGTACATAAAGGGGAAGTAACCCTGAGAGTCAATGAGGATGAGTTCAAGTTGAATGCTGTGAAAGCTATGCAGCATCCAGACACACCAGAAGACTGCATGGACGTTGACATTATTGATTCTCTGGTAGAAGAGATCAATATGGCTGAAAGCCTAGAATCAGAGCTTGAGGACATCTTCAAAGATGCTCAACCTGATCAAGAAGAGCTAAAGGAAGTAAAGGAATTTTCGAAAATTCCTCAGGAGGAGGATAAGCCTCCCAAGCCTGAACTCAAACCATTACCATCATCCTTGAAATATGCATTTCTGGGAGAGGGTGACACTTTTCCAGTGATTATAAGCTCTGCTTTAAATTCACAGGAAGAGGAAGCACTGATTCAAGTGCTAAGGACACACAAGACAGCTCTTGGGTGGTCCATAAGTGATCTTAAGGGCATTAGCCCAGCTAGATGCATGCACAAGATCCTATTGGAGGATAATGCCAAACCAGTGGTTCAACCACAGAGGAGGCTAAATCCTGCCATGAAGGAGGTGGTGCAGAAAGAGGTCACTAAATTACTGGAGGCTGGAATTATTTATCCTATTTCTGATAGCCCCTGGGTGAGCCCTGTCCAAGTTGTTCCCAAAAGGGAGGCATGACAGTGGTTCATAATGAAAAAATGAACTGGTTCCTACAAGAACAGTCACAGGTGGCGCATGTGTATTGACTACAGAAGGCTCAATACAGCCACCAGAAAGGATCATTTTCCTTTACCATTCATAGACCAAATGCTAGAAAGACTAGCTGGCCATGATTATTACTGCTTTTTGGATGGCTATTCAGGCTACAACCAAATTGCAGTAGACCCTCAGGACCAAGAGAAAACAGCATTCACCTGCCCTTCAGGCGTGTTTGCCTATAGGAGAATGCCTTTTGGTCTGTGCAATGCACCTGCAACCTTCCAAAGGTGCATGCTCTCTATCTTCTCAGATATGGTAGAGAAATTTCTGGAAGTCTTCATGGATGACTTCTCAGTATATGGAGACTCATTTAGCTCCTGTCTTAACCACCTATCACTTGTCCTGAAAAGATGCCAAGAGACTAACCTGGTTTTAAACTGGGAGAAATGTCACTTTATGGTGACTGAAGGAATTGTCCTTGGGCACAAAATTTCAAGCAGGGGAATAGAGGTGGATAAGGCAAAGGTAGAGGTGATTGAAAAATTACCACCACCTGCCAATGTTAAGGCAATCAGAAGCTTTCTGGGACATGTAGGATTTTACAGAAGGTTTATCAAGGATTTTTCGAAAATTGCCAAACCTCTGAGTAATCTGCTAGCTGTTGACACTCCATTTATCTTTGATAATGAGTGTCTGCAGGCGTTTGAGACCCTGAAAGCTAAGTTGGTCACAGCACCAGTTATCTCTGCACCAGATTGGGCATTACCATTTGAATTAATGTGTGATGCCAGTGATCATGCCATTGGTGCAGTGTTGGGACAGAGGCATAATAAACTTCTGCATGTCATTTATTATGCTAGTCGTGTTCTAAATGATGCACAGAAAAATTACACAACCACAGAAAAAGAATTACTTGCAGTGGTTTATGCCATTGACAAGTTTAGATCCTACCTAGTAGGATCCAAAGTGATTGTGTACACTGACCATGCTGCTCTTAAATACTTACTCACAAAGCAGGATTCAAACCCAGGCTTATCAGATGGGTGTTTGCTTCTGCAAGAGTTTGATATAGAAATAAGAGACAGAAAAGGGACAGAGAATCAGGTAGCTGACCATCTGTCCAGAATAGAGCCAGTAGTTGGGGCGTCCCTCCCTTCTACTGAGATTTCTGAGACTTTCCCAGATGAGCAATTATTTGCCATTCAGGAAGCTCCATGGTTTGCAGACATTGCAAACTATAAAGCTGTGAGGTTCATACCCAAAGAGTACAGTTACATGCAGAAAAAGAAATTAATTTCAGATGCCAAGTACTACCTTTGGGATGAATCATATCTCTTTAAGAGATGTGCTGACGGAGTGATCCGCAGATGTGTACCCAGAGAAGAAGCACAGAGGATCCTATGGCACTGCATGGATCACAGTATGGAGGACATTTTGGAAGTGAGCGAACAGCCACTAAAGTCCTCCAATGTGGCTTCTACTGGCCTACTCTCTATAAAGATTCCGAGAGTTGTGCGTAACTGTGACAGTTGCCAAAGAGCTGGTAACCTGCTCATGGATATGCCATGCCTCAAAAGGGATATTAGAGATAGAGCTGTTTGATGTATGGGGAATTGACTTCATGGGGCCATTCCCACCATCATACTCAACACTTACATTCTGGTGGCAGTGGACTATGTATCTAAGTGGGTAGAAGCAATTGCTACACCCACTAATGATACTAAGACCGTACTGAAATTCCTCCAGAAGAACATTTTCAGCAGATTTGGCGTCCCCAGAGTGCTAATCAGTGATGGGGGCACTCATTTCAGCAATAAACAGCTATACTCTGCTATGGTTAGATATGGAATTAGCCATAAAGTGGCAACTCCGTATCATCCACAGACAAATGGGCAAGCAGAAGTCTCTAACAGAGAGCTAAAAAGAATCCTAGAACGGACTATAATGTCCCGAAGAAAGGATTGGGCAAAGAGCTTGGATGATGCTCTGTGGGCATACAGAACAGCATTCAAGACTCCTATAGGTACCTCCCCATACCAATTGGTGTATGGGAAGGCCTGTCATTTGCCTGTGGAACTGGAACATAAAGCCTACTGGACAACCAGATTCCTGAACATGGATGCACAGTTAGCTGGTGAGAAAAGACTGCTCCAGCTAAATGAGCTAGAGGAGTTCAGACTCAATGCCTTTGAAAGTGCAAAAATTTATAAGGAAAAGGCAAAGAAGTGGCATGACAAGAGATTGTCAACCAGAGTCTTTGAGCCAGGACAAAAAGTTCTGCTCTTCAACTCTAGGCTCAAACTGTTTCCAGGAAAACTCAAATCCCGTTGGGGGGTCCATATGTGATTACAGGAGTGTCACCATATGGATATGTTGAGCTTCAGGATATTGATTCTGATAAGAAGTTCATTGTTAATGGACAGAGAATCAAACATTATCTTGAAGGAAACTTTGAGCAGGAGTGCTCAAAACTGAGACTTGAGTGATTCTCAGTGGAAGTCCAGCTAAAGACAGTAAAGAAGCGCTTACTGGGAGGCAACCCAGTCATTAGTAGGTTATATGATTTGTTCTTACAGAGGCAAATATCAAAAATGAAGGAATTCACAGAGTTACAGAAGGATTCAGCTCAAAAAGCAGAGAAAATGAGCTTACTGGCGAAAAAATGCCAGTAAAGTGCATTTTTGGCGTTAAACGCCAGAATGGGTACCATTCTGGGCATTTAACGCCAGTAATGGTACCATTTTGGGCGTTAAACGCCAGAATGGGTACCATTCTGGGCGTTTAACGCCAGGTGTGCAGCATCACTGGGCGTTCAGAAAAACGCCCAGTGAGGAAGGTTTTCTGGCGTTTAACGCCAGCCAGGGTACCTGGCTGGGCGTTAAACGCCCAAAAAGGGTGCCAAGTGGGCGTTAAACGCCAGAATGGGTACCATTCTGGGCGTTTAACGCCAGAAAGGTGGGGGGACCACATTTTTGTTTTCAACTCAAATTTTTTCAAACTTTCCTCTTTTTACCCACAATCTTCTACATAAATGCACTTCAACCTTTCATCATTCACTTTCAAATCTTTACAAATCAAAACCATTCTTCAAATCTATTTCAAAATAATCTCAAATCTTCTTCAAAAACTCACCCTTTTCTCAAATTTTTTCAAAATCTTTTCAAATTTCCTTTCAAATCTCTTTTTGTTTTCGAAATTCTCCTCCCCCCACTCTATAAATGACGTTCCTCACCCTCCTTCCTCACACCATTCGAATTTCCTCTCTCTCTCTCTCTTCTCTTCTTTCTTTTCTTTTTGCTTGAGGACAAGCAAAACCTCTAAGTTTGGTGTGCTTTTCTGTGATCACTAAGCTAAGATCTATCAAGATCATGGTTCTCAAGGGAAAACAAACCAACTCAAGAGGAAAGAAAGAGACTAATCCAAAGAATCTTTGGAATGAAGAGAAGTTCTTAACCAAAGAACATGAAGACCATTATCACAAATAATGGGTCTGAGGTCAGTGATCCCGGAAGTTAAATTTGATCTGAAAGAAGATGAATATCCGGAGATCCAAGAGCAAATTCGAAACAGAGGTTGGGAAGTTCTGACCAATCCTGAGACAAAGGTTGGAAGGAACATGGTTCAGGAATTCTACTCAATCTGTGGCTAACAGATAAGCAAAGAATGACTGGAACCGCTTACCATACCCACAGAACCATGGTCAGAGGGAAAGTTATGTACTTCCATCGGACAAATAAGAGAAATCTTCAAACTACCTCAACTACAAGATGATCCTGATTCCTTCAATAGGAGTGGTGAGAGTAGATAAAGGGTTGGATCAAGTTCTAGAGGACATATGCCTCCCTGGGACTAAGTGGATAACCAATTCAAAGGGTGTCCCAAACCAACTCAAGAGGGGAGACCTCAAGCCAATTGCAAGAGGTTGGCTACTTTATTGGGCGTTCCATATTGCCCACTAGCAACCGTTCTGAGGTCACCATCAGAGAGCAGTGATGATTCATTGCATTATGCTTGGAAAAGAAGTGGAGGTTCACATGTGATTGCTTGTGAGATCTACACCATTGCAAATAAGAATTCCACTGAGGCCAAACTGGCTTACCCAAGCTTGATTTCCTTGCTCTGTAAAGAGGCTGGGATGAAGATGGGAGTAGATGAGTTCATACCCATTGAACACCCAATCACCAAGAAGTCAATGGAAGGACAAGTGCAAGACAACTCCATCAAGAGGAGGGCGCAGGAATTCCTCCCTGAATTCCCAAGAATTGACTACTGGTCCAGCCTAGAAGCATATATTAACAAGCTGCAAGAGACTATGGAGCAACTGAAGGAAGAACAGCAGAATCAGAACTTCATGCTCTGCAAATTGCTAAAGGAACAAGAGAAGCAGGGGCGTGAACTCCAAGAGGTTAAACGCCAAAAGCTCTCCTCTCAAGCTGAGGGAGCATCCACTTCTCAAAATCAAGGTTGTTGAGTCCTAACTCTGTGAAAACCTCTATCATTAGGAGCCTCTGTTTTTCGTTTTTTTTTTTTATTTTCCTCTATTTTGTTTTTATTTTTCGTTTTTCTAGTCTCATTCTATATCTATTTTTGAGTCTTGTTTTTAATTCATAATTAATAAAATTAAAGTTATGCCTTAAAGTTATGAATGTCCTATGAATCCATCACCTCTTTTAAAAGAAAAAATGCTTTAATCACAAAAGAACAAGAAGTACAGGATTTCAAAATTTATCTCTGAAACTGGCTGAATTAGTTTGATGTGGTGACAATACTTTTTTTTTCTGAATGAATGCTTGAACAGTGCATATGTCTTTGAATTTGTTGTTTAAGAATGTTAAATTTGTTGGCTCTTGAAAGAATGAGGAGAAAAGAGAACTGTTATTGAGGATCTGAAAAATCATCAATTTGATTCTTGAAGCAAGAAAAAGCAGTGAAAAAAAAAAAAAAAAAATTCGAAAAAAAAAAAAGAAAAAGAAAGAAAAAAAAAAGAAAAGGAATAAAGTGGTGATCCAAAGCAATAAGAGTGTGCTTAAGAACCCTGGACACCTCTAATTGGGGACTTTAGCAAAGCTGAGTCACAATCCAAAAAGGTTCACCCAATTATGTGTCTGTGGCATGTATGTATCCGGTGGTAATACTGGAAGACAGAGTGCTTTGGGCCACAGCCAAGACTCATACACTGGCTATGTTCAAGAATCATATACTTAACTAGGAGAATCAATAACATTATCTGAGTTCTGAGTTCTTATAGATGCTAATCATTCTGAACTTCAAAGGATAGAGTGAGATGCCAAAACTGTTCGGAGGCAAAAAGCTACTAGTCCCGCTCATCTAATTGGAGCTATGTTTCTTTGATATTTTGGAGTCTAGTATATTCTCTTCTTTTTATCCTATTTTGATTTTCAGTTGCTTGGGGACAAGCAACAATTTAAGTTTGGTGTTGTGATGAGCGGATAATTTGTATGCTTTTTGGCATTGTTTTAGTATGTTTTTGGTATCTTTTAGTTAGTTTTAGTATATTTTTATTAGTTTTTAATTAAAATTCACTTTTCTGGACTTTACTATGAGTTTGTGTGTTTTTCTGTGATTTCAGGTATTTTCTGACTGAAATTGAGGGTCCTGAGCAAAAATCTGATCCAGAGACCAAAATGGACTGCAGATGCTGTTGGATTCTGACCTCCCTGCACTCGAAGCGGATTTTCTGGAGCTACAGAAGCCCAATTGGCGCGCTCTCAACGGCATTGGAAAGT
Source organism: Arachis stenosperma (assembly GCF_014773155.1). Lineage (NCBI taxonomy): Eukaryota > Viridiplantae > Streptophyta > Magnoliopsida > Fabales > Fabaceae > Arachis > Arachis stenosperma. The sequence goes on from NC_080381.1 coordinate 84,862,799, forward strand.
AGACATCCTGGGCTTTCCAGCAATATAATAGTCCATACTTTGCCCAAGATTTGATGGCCCAAACCGGCTCTCAAAGTCACCTACAGAAATTCCAGCGTTAAACGCCGGAACTGGAATAAAAATTGGAGTTAAACGCCCAAACTGGCATGAAAGCTGGCGTTTAACTCCAGAAAAGGTCTCTACACGAAATTCCTTCATTGCTCAGCCCAAGCACACACCAAGTGGGCCCGGAAGTGGATTTTTCTGTCATTTACTCATTTCTGTAAACCTTAGGATACTAGTTTACTACATATAGGACCTTTTGACTTTGTAATCAGAACCTTATGACCCCATAACATTTTGTACACGTTCTTTCCACAGTATGAGCCTCTAAACCCCATGGTTGGGGGTGAGGAGCTCTGCTGTGTCTTGATGGATTAATGCAATTACTACTGTTTCTTATTCAATCATGCTTGCTTCCATTCTAAGATAACACTTGTTCTTAATCCGGATGAATGTGATGATCCGTGACAATCATCATCATTCTCAACCATGACACGTGCCTGACAACCACCTCTGTTCTATCTTAGATTGAGTAGTTATCTCTTGGGTTCTTTAATTGGAATCTTCGTGGTATAGGCAGGACCTGATGGCAGCATTCAAGAGAATCCGGAAGGTCTAAACCTTGTCTGTGGTATTCTGAGTAGGATTCAATGATTGAATGACTGTGACGTGCTTCAAACCTGTAACCTACTGGGCGTTAGTGACAGACGCAAAAGAGTTATTCTATTCCGGTAGGGGAGGGAACCAAACCGGTGATTGGCAGCACTGTGACAGAGTGTGTGCATTAGCTTTCACTGCGCGGATGGGAGGTAGCTGCTGACAACAGTGAGACCCTACACGAGCTTGCCATGGAAGGAGACATGCGTGTTTGATGAAGAAGATAGTAGGAAAGCAGAGATTCGGAAGATGGAGCATCTCCAAACCTCAACCCATTCTCCATTACTGCAGTACAAGTAACCATTACATGTTCTTTTGCTTCTTACAATCAATCCTGATAATTTCTGATATCCTGACTAAGATTTACAAGATAACCATAGCTTGCTTCAAGCCGACAATCTCCGTGGGATCGACCCTTGCTCACGCAAGGTATTACTTGGACGACCCAGTGCACTTGCTGGTTAGTTGTGCGGGATTGCAAAAGTGTTATTGCAATTTCGTGCACCAGTAACATAGATGGCAAATAAGGTGAGGAAAAGCTAGCCTTGCCATGGGTGAGGGCTTGTCGGCTATTTTGTAGATTTCATTGGAGATGACCTCATGAACTTCTACTTCCTCTCCTATCATGATGCCATGAATCATGATGGCCCGATCCACAGTAACTTCAGATCGGTTGCTAGTGGGAATGATGGAGCGTTGAATGAACTCCAACCATCCTCTAGCTATAGGCTTGAGATCCAGTCTTCTTAGTTGGACTGGCTTGCCTTTGGAGTCTCTCTTCCATTGAGCTCCTTCCACACATATGTCCATAAGGACTTGGTCCAACCTTTGATTAAAGTTGACCCTTCTAGTGTAGGGGCGTTCATCTCCTTGCATCATAGGCAAGTGGAATGCCAACTTCACATTTTCCGGACTAAAATCTAAGTATTTCCCCCGAACCATTGTGAGATAATTCTTTGGACTCAGGTTCATACTTTGATCATGGTTCCTAGTGATCCATGCATTGGCATAGAACTCTTGAACCATTAAGATTCCGACTTGTTGCATGGGGTTGGTTAGGACTTCCCAACCTCTTCTTCGGATTTCATGTCGGATCTCCGGATACTCATTTTTCTTGAGCTTGAAAGGGACCTCAGGGATCACCTTCTTCTTTGCCACAACATCATAGAAGTGGTCTTGAAGGCTCTTGGAGATGAATCTTTCCATCTCCCATGACTCGGAGGTGGAAGCTTTTGTCTTCCCTTTTCCTTTTCTAGAGGATTCTCCAGCCTTAGGTGCCATTGATGGTAATGGAAAAACAAAAAGCTTATGCTTTTACCACACTAAACTTAAAATATTGCTCGCCCTCGAGCAATAGAAGAAAGAAGAGAAGAAGAAGAAGAAGAAGAGAATATGGTAGAGAAGGAGAGGTATAGGTTCGGCTAAGTGGTCGAAGAGGGGTTTGTGTTGTGTGAAAATGAAGGAGAATGGAAGGGTATTTATAGGGAGAGGGAGGGTGTAAGTTCGGCCAATTTGGGTGGGAATGGGTGGGAAAATGATTTTGAATTTTTGAAGGTAGGTGGGGTTCATGGGGAAGAGTGGATGGATGTGAGTAGTGAAGGGGGTAATTGGGAAGAGGAATTGAGGTGATTGGTGAAGCGTGTTGGGAAGTGTGACATGGGGAAGAGTAATCACAAAAACTAGGATTAGGAGGTAAGGTGGGAATATGGTAGGTGGGGATCCTGTGGGGTCCACAGATCCTGAGGTGATCCTGTGGGGTCCACAGATCCTGAGGTATCAAGGAATTCCGTTCCTGCACCAAATAGGCATGTAAATTGCCTTTGCACACCATTCTGGCGTTTAAATGCCGTGTGGTGCACATTCTGGGCGTTCAACGCCCATGTAAAGCATGTTTCTGGTGTTGAACGCCAGTTTCATGCTTGTTACTGGCGTTCAGCACCAGCTTTTCTTCTCTGGGCACATCCCTGGCGTTCAGCGCCAGAATGTTGCTTGTTTCTGGTGTTCAGCGCCAGAATGATGCTCTGTTCTGGCGTTGAACGCCGGCCAGATGCATCTTACTGGCGTTGAACGCCAGCCTGTGCGTCCTCCAGGGTGCGAATTTTTTTCTTCTGCTGTTTTTGATTCTGTTTTTATTTTTTATGATTTTTTCGTGACTCCTCATGATCATGTACCTAATAAAACACAAAATAACAATAATATAGAATAAAATAAAAATTAGATAAATAAAATTGGGTTGCCTCCCAACAAGCGCTTCTTTAATGTCAATAGCTTGACAGTGGCTCTCATGGAGCCACAAGGTGATCAGGTCAATGTTGTATAGTCCCAACACCAAACTTAGAGTTTGGTTGTGGCCTCACGACACCAAACTTAGAGTTTGACTGTGTGGGCTCTTCTTGACTCTGAACTGAGAGAAGCTCTTCATGCTTACTCTCTTTTGTCACAGAGGGATGGCCATGTGCCTTAAACACAAGGTAGTCCCTATTCAATTGAAGGACTAATTCTCCTCTGTTGACATCTATCACAGCTCCTGCTGTGGCTAGGAAAGGTCTTCCAAGGATGATGCAATCATCCTCTTCCTTCCTAGTGTCTAAGATTATGAAATCAGCAGGGATGTAAAGGCTTTCAACCTTTACTAACACGTCCTCTACTATTCCATAAGCTTGTCTCAATGACTTGCCTGCTAATTGTAATGAGAACAAGGCAGGTTGTACCTCAATGATCCCCAGCTTCTCCATTACAGAGAGTGGCATAAGATTTATCCCTGACCCCAGATCACATAGAGCTTTTTCAAAGCTCATGGTGCCTATGGTGCAAGGTATTAAGAACTTGCCAGGATCCTGTTTCTTTTGAGGTAAAATTTTCTGAATCCAAGTATCCAGTTCATTAATGAGCAAGGGAGGTTCACTTTCCCAAGTCTCATTACCAAATAACTTGGCATTCAGCTTCATGATAGCTCCTAAATATTGAGCAACTTGCTCTCCAGTCACATTTTCATCCTCTTCAGAGCTCATGAATGGCAGAAGGAGATTTAATGGAATCTCTATGGTCTCTATATGAGCCTCAGATTCCTCTGGATCCTTAATAGGAAACTCCTTCTTGCTTGAGGGACGTCCCAGGAGGTCTTCCTTACTAGGATTTTCGTCCTCCTCCTCCCTTGTGCATTCGGCCATATTGACTATGTCAATGGCCTTGCACTCTCCTTTTGGATTCTCTTCTGTATTGCTTGGGAGAATACTGGGAGGAGTTTCAATGACTTTCTTACTCAGCTGGCCCACTTGTGCCTCCAGATTTCTGATGGAGGATCTTGTTTCACTCATGAAACTGAAAGTGGCTTTTGACAGATCAGAGACTAGATTGGCTAAATTAGAGGTGTTTTGTTCAGAATTCTCTGTCTGTTGCTGAGAAGATGATGGATATGGCTTACTATTGCTCAGCCTATTGCGTCCACCATTGTTAAAACCTTGTTGAGGTTTTTGTTGATCCTTCCATGAGAAATTTGGATGATTTCTCCATGATGAGTTATAGGTGTTTCCATAAGGTTCACCCATGTAATTAACCTCTGCCATGGCAGGGTTCTCAGGATCATAAGCTTCTTCAGAAGCTGCCTCTCTAGTACTGTTGGATGCATGTTGCCATCCATTCAGATTTTGAGAGATCATGTTGACCTGTTGAGTCAACACTTTGTTCTGAGCCAATATGGCATTCAGAGCATCTATTTCAAGAACTCCTTTCTTCTGAGGTATCCCATTATTTGCGGCATTCCTCTCAGAAGTGTACATGAATTGGTTGTTTGCAACCATATCAATGAGTTCTTGAGCCTCTTCAAGCGTTTTCTTTAGGTGAATAGATCCACCTGCAGAATGGTCCAATGACATTTTCGAAAATTCAGATAGACCATAATAGAATATATCTAATATGGTCCATTCTGAAAACATGTCAGATGGACATCTTTTGGTCAGCTGCTTGTATCTTTCCCAAGCTTCATAGAGGGATTCACCATCTTTTTGTTTGAAGGTTTGAACATCCACTCTCAGCTTGCTCAGCTTTTGAGGAGGAAAGAATTTATCCAAGAAGGCATTGACCAGCTTATCCCATGAGTCCAGGCTATCCTTAGGTTGTGAATCCAACCATATTCTAGCTCTGTCTCTTACAGCAAAAGGGAAAAGCATGAGTTTGTAGACTTCAGGATCAACTCCATTCGTCTTTACAGTCTCACAGATCTGCAAGAACTCAGTTAAAAATTGATAAGGATCTTCAGATGGAAGTCCATAAAACTTGCAGTTTTGTTGCATTAAGGCAACTAGTTGAGGCTTAAGCTCAAAGTTATTGGCTCCAATGGCAGGAATGGAGATGCTTCTTCCATCAAATTTGGATGTTGGCTTTGTGAAGTCACCAAGCATTCTCCTTGCATTATTATTATTTTCGGCTGCCATCTCCTTCTCTTGTTTGAAAATTTCTGAAAGGTTGTTTCTGGATTGTTGTAACCTAGCTTCTCTTAATTTTCTCTTCAGAGTCCTTTCAGGTTCTGGATCAATTTCAACAAGAGTGCCTTTATCTTTGTTCCTGCTCATATGAAAGAGGAGAAAACAAGAAAAGAAGAGGAATCCTCTATGTCACAGTATAGAGATTCCTTTATGTTAGTAGAAAAAGAAAGGGGAGAAGAGTGAAGAAGAATGGGTTCGGATATTTAGATGAAGAAAGGTGAAGAGAAGTGTTAGTAATTAAATAATTAAATAGAAGAAGAAAAGAGAAGGGAGATTTCGAAAATAATTTTGAAAAAGGGGTTAGTAATTTTCGAAAATTAGAGATAAGATGTAATTGAAATTAAAATTTAAAATAATTAATTAATTAAAATAATTTTGGAAAAAGAGAGAGGTATTTTTAAAAATTGAAGAGGGAAAAGTAGTTAGGGTGTTTTGAAAAAGATAAGAAACAAACAAAAAGTTAGTTAGTTGATTGAAAAAGATTTGAAATCAAATTTTAAAAAAATAAGAAGATAAGAAGTTAGATAAGATATTTTGAAATCAAAATTTTTTAAAAAGATAAAATTTTGAAAAAGATAAGATAAGAGATAAAAAGATTTAATTTAAAAATTTGAAATTACTTACTTCACTAACAAGAAACTACGAGATAAGATTCTAGAACTTAAAGATTGAACCTTTCTTAACAAGAAAGTAACAAACTTCAAATTTTTGAATCAATCACATTAATTATTAGTGAATTTTCGAAAATATGATATAAAGATAAGAAAAAGATTTTGAAAATATTTTGAAAAAGGTTTTTGAAATTTTCGAAAATGATAAAAAAGAATGAAAAAGATATGATTTTTGAAAAAGATTTTAAAAAGATAAGATTTTTAAAATTGAAATTTTGACTTGACTTGTAAGAAACAACTAATTTTAAAAATTTTTGACCAAGTCAACCCAAAATTTCGAAAATTTTGGAGGAAAATATGGAAAAGATATTTTTTTTATTTTTGAATTTTTAAAGATGAGAGAGAAAAACAACAAAAATACTCAATGCATGAAATTTTTAGATCAAAACAATGAATGCATGCAAGAATGCTATGAATGTCAAGATGAACACCAAGAACACTTTGAAGATCATGATGAACATCAAGAACATATTTTTGAAAAATTTTTGATGCAAAGAAAATATGCAAGACACCAAACTTAGAAATTTTTAATGCTTGGAAAATATGAATGCATAGATGCACATGAAAAACAAGAAAAGACACAAAACAAGAAAACATCAAGATCAAACAAGAAGACTTATTAAGAACAACTTGAAGATCATGAAAAACACTACGAATGCATGGAATTTTCGAAAAAATGCAAGGAAAATTTTTAAAGCATGCAATTGACACCAAACTTAAAAATTGACTCAAGACTCAAACAAGAAACACAAAATATTTTTTATTTTTATGATTTTCAAAATTTTTTTTTGGATTTTTTATTAATTTTTTTCGAAAATAAAGTTTAGAAAAACGAAAAATAAAAGAAAAATTTTGAAAAAGATTTTTGAAAAAAAAATTACCTAATCTGAGCAACAAGATGAACTGTCAGTTGTCCATACTCGAACAATCCCCGGCAACGGCGCCAAAAACTTGTGGACGAAATTGTGATCCATGCTCTTTGTACTTGTATAAAATTTAATAATTGGCTCTATTTGAATTCACAACTCCGTTCAACTAACCAGCAAGTGTACTGGGTCGTCCAAGTAATAAACCTTACGCGAGTAAGGGTCGATCCCACAGAGATTGTTGGTATGAAGCAAGCTATGGTCACCTTGTAAATCTCAGTTAGGCAGATTAAATTGATTTATGGATTTTTGAATAGTTAATAATAAAATAGAAGATAAAAAGGGCTAGAATTACTCATGTAAATCAATAGTGGGAGTTTCAGATAAGTGCATGGAGATGCTGTGCTCCTCTTGAATCTCTACTTTCTCATTGCTTTCATCCAATCCTTCTTACTCCTTTCCATGGCAAGCTGTATGTAGGGCATCACCATCATCAATGGCTACTTTCAATCCTCTCGGGAAAATGGTCCTATGCGCTGTCACTGCACGGCTAATCGTCTGGAGGCATCACCCTTGGTTGATAGCTACATCCCATCCTCTCAGTGAAAATGGTCCAAATGCTCTGTCACAACACGGCTAATCATCTGTCAGTTCTCAATCAGGTTGGAGTAGAATCCATTGATTCTTTTGCGTCTGTCACTAACGCCCAGCCTTCAGGAGTTTGAAGCTCGTCACAGTCATTCAATACCAGAATCCTACTCAGAATACCACAGACAAGGTTAGACTTTCCGGATTCCCAGGATCCTACTCGGAATACCACAGACAAGGTTAGACTTTCCGGATCCCCATGAATGCCGCCATCTATCTAGCTTATACCACGAAGATTCTGTTGGGGAATCTAAGAGATATGCGCCCGGCCTAAGGTAGAACGAAAGTGGTTGTCAATCACGTGCGTTCATATGTGAGAATGATGATGAGTGTCACGGATCATCACATTCATCAAAGTGTTGTGCAACGTATATCTTGGAATAAGAATAAAAGAGAATTGAATAAAAAGTAATAGTAATTGTATTGAAACGTGAGGTACAGCAGAGCTCCACACCCTTAATCTATGGTGTGCAGAAACTCCACCGTTGAAAATACATAAGTGAAAGGTTCAGGCATGGCCGAATGGCCAGCCCCCAAAACGTGATCACAGGACTCAAATTACAATCCAGGATCCCCTGTGGTCAAAAGACGTCTAATACAATAGTTAAATGTTCTATTTATAATAAACTAGCTCCTAGGGTTTACATGAGTAAGTAATTGATGCATAAATTCACTTCCGGGGCCCACTTGGTGTATGCTTGGGCTGAGCTTGATCTATCCACGAGCTGAGGCTTCTCTTGGAGTTGAACTCCAAGTTATGACGTGTTTTGGGCGTTCAACTCCGGATCATGACGTTTTTCTGGCTTTTAACTCCAGACAGCAGCATGTACTTGGCGTTCAACGCCAAGTTACGTCGTCAATTCCCAAATAAAGTATGGACTATTATATATTTCGGAAAGCTCTAGATGTCTACTTTCCAACGCCGTTGAGAGCGTGCCAATTGGAGTTTTGTAGCTCCAGAAAATCCATTTCGAGTGCAGGGAGGTCAGATTCCAACAGCATCAGCAGTCCTTTTGTCAGCCTTTTTCAGAGTTTTGCTCAAGTCCCTCAATTTCAGCCAGAAATTACCTGAAATCATATAAAAACACACAAACTCATAGTAAAGTCTAGAAATGTGAATTTAACATAAAAACTAATGAAAATATCCCTAAAAGTAGCTTGATCTTACTAAAAACTACCTAAAAACAATGCCAAAAAGCGTATAAATTATCCGCTCATCAGTTTCTCTCTCTAAAATTGTGATCTTTGTTTTGCTTAATTCTATATTTCCATTGTTTAATGTATGTATACACTTATATGATTGAGGCCTTGTTTCACTGAGCTTACATACCCATATGGCCTTAACCTTTTCATTATCTATTGCAAACCAATTTTGAGCCTATTTTACCCCTTTTGTTCTTTATTTTAGCACATCATTAACTCTAAGCGAAAAACAATAATGTCCTTAATTTGAATCCTTGGTTAGCTTAGACTAGTGAGAATGCTTATGAATTAAGTGTGGGGAAGAGTGGGTTTGGAAACATCTGGTTTGAGAATTGAGTATGTTAGAATTTTCTGAAAATGTGAAAGAAATTTTTAGGACATGTTCATGCATTCAATAAATTAATCATATGCATTGAGAAAAAAAAAGAGCAAAACAAGTGAAAGGGGACAAAATGCCCCAAAGTAAGTGGTGAAATGCATATGAGTTATACTTGAAATTAGAATGCATGAATATGTGGAAAACATAGTTAATGGGAAGTTAGATTTTACATTATGATTATATGGATTGTCCTAAGTTAGGTGGAAAAGTTTCAGTTAATTAAGGATTCAGATTTTAGTCCACTTGACCAAATACAATCCTACCTTGACCCTAACCCCATTACAACCCTTAAAAGACCTCTTGATATGTGTATCTGTGCATTAAATTTATGTTGATTGTTAGATGAAGAGCAAGCCTTAGAAAGCAAGGTTAGTAGAGAATTGAGAGAATCGAACCTAAAACACTTGAGTGATTAGAGTGATATACACTACTAAGTAAGGGTTCGATGCTCAATTCCTTGTTCCCTGCTTTCATAAGCTATTTCTTCTACAAGTCTATTTGTACTTCATTTTTTTTTATGATTTGAATTAGTGAAATCCAGTTCATATTTATTCTTGGAGATTTATTTACTTTTAACTAAGTAGGTAGAAACATTTTTCATTTAGTTGCATTCATAGGTTGCATCTCATACATTCTATCATTCCCCTTCATCTTTATAGTTTCTCTTGAGCTTAGCATGAGGACATGCTAATGTTTAAGTGTGGGGAGGTTGATAAACCCATATTTCATGAGTTCTTTTGTGCTTAATTTGAGTGATTTATATAATCCTTCACCTACTTATTCACATTAATTGCATGGTTTTACTTTCCCTTCCTTATTATGTCATATTGTGAAAAACATGTTTCCTAAGCTTTGAAAATTAATTATTTTAATTACCTTTATTTCCATTCGATGCCGTGATTAGTGTGTTGAGTAGTTTCAGATTTTCTAAGGCAGAATGACTTAAAGGATGAAAAAGGAAACATACTAAAAGGAAAGGAGAAAGCAAAACGGACCTTTAAGGAAACTGGTATCCACGCGATCGCATGGACGACGCGATCGCGTGCCAAGCACGAATCAGCAGTGACGCGGCTGCATGACTGACGCGACCGCGTGCCTTAAGCAGAACATACATGACGTGGTCGCATGATGGACGTGACCGCGTGGCAAGGAAAAGCTCCGAATGACGCGACCGCGTGACCCACGCGGACGTGTGACAGAGGCCACGCACCAGAAAATGCAGAAAACGCTCATAACGAGTTCTAAGACCCTTTTTGGCCCAAATCCAAGTCCAGAAGGCATAGACCAGAGGCTATAAAGTGGGGGAATGCATCCATTCATTATCAGGCTCTCATAATTCACTTCTTATGGTTTAGATTAGTTTTGAGAGGGGTTCTCTCCTCTCTCTTAGGATTTAGGATTTCTCTTAGTTTTAGGAGTGACTCTCAACCCCAGGTTCTTTATTTTTATTTATTTTTCCGATTAAATTTACGAACTCTTTCATGTTATGATTTTCTTTGAATTAATATTATTTGAGATATTTCAGTTATTATTGCTTTCTTTTAGTTACATGATTATTGCTTCCCATCTGAAGGCATTTTTATTTGAGCAGTTTCAATTTTCTTTCCTTTTGGCTTTGGTTAAATAACTGGTGACTCTTGAGTTATCAAACTCATTGTTAATTGAAAATTGGAATTCATCCACTTAACTTACCTTCATAGTTAGAGGTTAACAAAGTGGAAGAAAAATCCAATTCTCATTACAATTGATAAGGATAACCAGGATAGGACCTCCAGTTCCCATATCTTGCCAAGAGTTTATTTTACAGTTATTTATTTATTTTTACTGCTTTAAAAATATATCTGTGCCCATTGCCCAACTAACCTTTTACCTTAATCCAAAACCCCAAACACATTTTTTCATAACCAATAATAAGAACATACCTCCCTGCAATTTCTTGAGAAGACGACCCGAGGTTTAAATACTCGGTTATCAATTTTTAAGGGGTTTGTTACTTGTGACAACCAAAACGTTTGTACGAAGGGATTTCTGTCGGTTTAGAGACTATATCTACAACACGACTGTTTTTATGAAATTCTTTACTGGCAAAAATCCCAACGTCAACCAGCCCACCATTGTTCTTGACAGATGGCAACGAGGACGGTGTAAAGCCTTAAGTGTGGGGAGGTCGGTCAGTACCTGACTTCCAGAGGTAAATTCTCTTCCCTAGCACCAATAATTAGGATATTTTTAGTTAGATTTTCTTTCTTTTATAGAATAGTATAATTTGCATAGGTTAGGATAGTTGCATGCATGTTCTACTTGATTAAAAAGACAATAAGTTTCTTCTAAGACTCTATCTTTGGAACAAAAATTTCACTAATTTCTCAAAAAAATTTTATGATAAATTTGCTTTAGTTGTATTTGGAACATGATGTTTGAGCTAAAGAACACACAACCTATGAAAGATTTGAACCTTTATGTATGGTTACATTATTTAACTATAATTATTTTATCCTTGTGTGTTTACTTCTCTATGATTGTAATCTATATTTTGTTTTATCTTATATGTCCAATATTTATTATATTTGCATGCTTGCACATGATTGAGGCCATTATTTGTTTAAACTCATTTATCCAAATTAAGCTTACCCTTTTCAATTACCTTTGTTAACCACTTTGAGCCTTTAAATCCCATCTGTTCTATATTCTACCCCATTAATAACCTTAAGCTGAAAAACAATTGTATATCCCAGATTGAATCTTTGGTTAGCTTAAGATAAAATTGTGTGTGCTAGTTAAGTATGGGAAATTGTGGGAACAAAGGTTGTTAAAGAAATGTGTCATTTAATAGGAATTTGGATACCTACTCATGTGAAACTACAAGAACCGAAAATCCATGTGCATTGATAAGATATATTTATTTTAATCTTTCAAAAAATATAAATACTAATAAATAAATGAATAAATAAGGGGACAAAATTTCCCCGATGTTGAATTCAGAATTCAAAGATCAATGCACATATGATAGAACTAAAATATAAGTTGAAACATGAGTATGGATTGGAAAAGGGAATTCTGGGTAGCTAGGTATGAACTTTAAGATTACATTAAAATATATAGGTTGGGTTGAAGCTTGGGTTAACTAAAGATTCAATTTATCAGCTCACTTAACCAAATGTATATCCATACCCTCACCTTGGCCCCATTACAACCTTGAAAAGACCTCATGATGTTTGCATTATATTAACTGTTGTTGATTGGTTAGGAGAAAAACAAAAATTAGAAAGCATGATTAGAGAAGGATAGAGTGATTACCCTATACACTAGAGATTTGAGCGTACATACATTATCAGTGAGGGTTCAATGCTTGAATTTTCATGTTCCCTGCTTTCATGAGCTATCTTCTTCCATTTTTATCTGTTTTATTGTATAATGATAGAATTAGTGGAATTTGATTTGTAATTATTTTGGAGAGCTTATTTACTTTTGATCAAGTGGGCAAGAATCATATAGTTGCATTAATTTATATATATATATATATATATATATATATATATAGGATTGCATTGCATTTTATGAGTTTCTACATGTTCATATTTATCTACTTCATCTCCTTCAATTAAGCATGAGGACATGCTAATGTTTAAGTGTGGGGAGGTTGATAAACCACTATTTTATGGTTTATATTATGTTTAATTGTGTGGTTTTATCGTGATCCTTACCCACTTGTTCATTAAAATAGCATGCATTTAGATTTCCTTCCTGAATTCATTACATGTTTGAAAACTGCTTCCTAAAGACTTTAATTATGTAGTTTTAATTCTCCTTTATCCCATTCGATGCCGTGATCTGTGTGTTGAGTGTTTCAGACTTTACAAGGCATGAATGAGTTAGAGATTGGAAAGGAAGCTAGCGAAAAATGGAAGGAACACAGGAATTTGAGGAGATAACCAGCGAGAAGTGACGCGGTCGCATGGCTCACGCGACCGCGCGAAGGAGAGCAAATCGCAGTGACGCGGCCGCATGGATCGCGCGGCCGCACGGATTGGAAAAGCTCAAGTGACGCGGTAGCGTGGATGACGCGAACGCGTGGCATGAAAAAGCGCGAGTGACGCGTCCGCATGAGTGACGCGATCGCGTGACATGTGCGATCTGCATAATCTGTAGAATTCATTGGGGGCAATGTTGGACCCTATTTCGACCCAGTTTTCGGCCCGAAACAGCAGACTAGAACCAGAGAATATGCAGAAACAAACACAACATTCATTCTACACAGTTTTGAGTTTTTAGATCTAGTTTTACTCCTCCTCTAGGTTTTCCTTCTCTGAAAACAATTGATACTTTTAGGATTTTATTTTTCTACTATTTTTGGCATTGGGATATTGAGAAGAGTCATTGCCTCATCAAGACTTCGTCACTCTAGTTCGTTTTCTTAACTTGGTTTTATTCTTCCATGTTCTTTTCTTTGTTCAATTTTATCATTTATATATTTTTATGATTATTTAATACGAGAATTATTCCTTTCATTTTAATCCATTTTACATTCCAATAATCATGTCTTCTTTTAATTCCTTTTCATATGTTATGGATTTGTTATTTACAATGAGCGAGTAGTTCCCCTCACTTGATGGGGAGTTGATTGAAAGGAACTCTTGAGTTGGAAGGATTGAAAGAGAATTTGTAATTGGGATAATTATTGGATTGCTCTCTAGTCACTAATACCAACTCATTTTTATTAATTGAATTGCAACTTGTGAATAGACATAGCATTCCAATTTGTTTGACTTTCCCTTACTTAGTAAAGGATAATTAAACAAACCAATCTTTAATTATCAATTACTCTGAGAGAATTCCAGCAACATTAGAGATTCTAACTGATCAACTCCCAGTCAAGGCTTTTTATTTACATTATTCAATTCTATTAACTTTAAATTTTCCTGTTACAAAATTCACTTCTTTGAAAACCTCTGGTTAATAAAATAGCACACTTTCTACAACTCGTTGGGAGACGACATGAGATTCATACTCCCAGTAATTTTTAATTTAAATTTTCTGTGACACATTTTAAATTGATAGGCAGATTTTGGTGAGTTAAGAACTATACTTACAACGCAACCATTTTAATAATTTTTAATTCACCAATTTCCGCTCACATCAATTTTTCCCATACTAACTTTTTAAAATCTCTTTTCTGACTTTTCAATTTCCCCTAACTTTCTAAACATGGCATAATGACAATTTTTCTATTTAACTTGAATTCTGATAGATTTTGGATTGTACATTATTCCTTTCAAATTTTTCAACTACTATACAATCCTTACTGCACATTTCCTAACTCATTTACCTCTTTCCATTCTCCTTTGCTGCTTTGAGTTTCCTTTGTTTATTTGCCTATCTGCTTTCCTATTTTTTATCCATATTCTGCTTTTCCATCTTTCAGGATGTCTACCTCACAGAGGAAGGGAAAAGGCAAGGTTACTGGCAAGCGCAAAAGAGGAGATTCCTCCCAGTCCATCATTGACCTAATGCATGATTCTTCATGGCGGGAGAAGAACTTTACACAGCAGGAAAAGGCTGACCAGCTGCTCCCTGCAAACGATTCTATCAAATTTGCAAACCGGTACTGTGAGCTGAAGTATCCGGTATTTGCAGACTTCAGAAATCTATACCTAGAAAGAACTCTGAAAATTCCAGAAGCACTCCAGCAGTACACCACTAAGCAAATCAAGCAAAGAGGCTGGTTCTTTCTGGAAAGGGCCCTGCCAGAGGTCAATGCATCTTGGGTTAGGGATTCTACTATAACTACTACCTCACTACCCTAGATGCAGTGAACCTGAGAGGGAAGCATATATTGGTCACTGAGAAGGCCATCAAGGACATTCTACATCTCCCACCTAAGTCTGACCAGCCGGATGGTTACAAACAGGCTGAGGAGGACATGCGTTTCTTGAGGTTTGATTGGGACGCTGTCAAGGCCAGGATAGCTCTAGACCCGACTGTTCCTTGGGAGATGGGTCAGGACACCACCCTGCCCAAGGGTATCAAGCGGGTGTACCTAAATGATGAGGCTCGGTTATGGCATCAGATCTTGAGCAATTATATGATGCCGAGTACTCATGAGACAGAGATTCCAGCTGCCATGATCACCCTCCTATGGTGTGTGATGGAGGGTAAGGACCTTTATCTACCATGCTTCATCCGGCATTATATGGCCAGGGTCCACGTCCGTGGCACTCTCCCCTTTCCTTATCTGATTACATAGCTAGGCCGTCGAGCTGACGTGCCATGGGAGGATGCCGATGAGAGACCACCAGCGGTGGACTGCAGGAAGATCATTCCTCACAGCAGGAACTTCCTCGCTTTGGGCTACAGACCACCACCTTTCACTGCTACTGATGAGACAGCCCCACCGTCTGCCGGTCCCTCTTCATCCATAGCTGCCCCTGCTGCCACCACTGCACCTCCACCTGCCTCAGAGCCCATTTACCGCCTCGTGCACCGCCTATTCCGACAGCTTGATCAGATGGAGCACCGTAACCGGCACCGGTATGAGAGGTTGGAGCGTCGCAGCAGGTGACGCTATTCGCATCTGAAGCTGCTGATCCGACAGGGTGCTGACATCCCTGATGAGAATTGGATTCTTCTCCCACTTTGTTAACCTCTAACTATGAAGGTAAGT
This sequence comes from Arachis stenosperma, assembly GCF_014773155.1. NCBI lineage: Eukaryota > Viridiplantae > Streptophyta > Magnoliopsida > Fabales > Fabaceae > Arachis > Arachis stenosperma. The sequence continues at coordinate 84,878,410 of NC_080381.1, forward strand.
TAAGTGGATGAATTAATTCCAATTCTCAACTAACAATGAGTTTGATAACTCAAGAGTCACCAATTAATCAACCACAGCCAAGAATGTAAAAAGCTAAATTAAAATTATAAATATCTGAAATACCTTCAATTCATTCAAAGCAGTAAAATCTAACATGAAAAATATTCATAAGCCAATTGGGCAACAGGAAAATCCAAATTATTTATATAAATAAAAGACAACAATCATCAATCTGAAATATCTCAAAAATCATTAATTAAGAAAATCAGTCTAAACATGGAACATTGAAAATAAATAAAAATAAAGAACCTGGGATTGAAAGTCACTCCTAAAACTAAGAGAAGTCCTAATCCTAAGAGAGAGAGAGGAGAGAACCTCTCTCTCTAAAATACATCTAAAACATGGAAAGTGAATTTTGAGTGCATGATAATGAATGGATGCATTCTCCCACTTTATAGCCTCTAATCTGTGTTCTCTGGGCCGAAAACTGGGTCAGAAACAGCCCAGAAATCACTTCCAGCGCTTTCTGGTCCGTACAGGTCGCGGAAAAGTGACGCGGCTGCATGGCTCACGCGGCCGAGCGGGTTTCATTCCTGCCAAGTCACGCGTCCGCGTGACTCATGCGTTCGCATCACCTGGCGTCGGGGCAGCTATGGCAAATTATATATCAAATCGAAGCCCCGGACGTTATCTTTCCAATGCAACTGAAACCACGTCGTTTGGACCTCTGTAGCTAAAGTTATAGCCGTTTGAGTGCGAATAGGTCAGACTGGACAACTTAGCAATTTCTCCAACTTATTGTATTCCTTCCACTTTTGCATGCTTCCTTTCCATCCTCTGAGTAATTCCTGCCTTGTAATCTCTGAAAATACTTAACACACATATCAAGGCATCTAATGGTGATAAGAGAGGATTAATAATAAGCAAATAGAAGTCCAAAGAAGCATGTTTTCAATCAAAACACATAATTAGGAAGGAAATATAAAACCATGCAAATAGTATAAATAAGTGGATAAAGAGTTAATAAAAACCACTCAATTGAGTACAAGATAAACCATGAAATATGGGTTTATCAACCTCCCCACACTTAAACACTAGCATGTCCTCATGCTAAGCTCAAGAGAAGCTATAAAGATGAAGAGGAATGGTAGGATGTATGAAATGCAATCCTATCTATATGAATGCAACTACATGCAAAATGTTTCTACCTACTTGGTTAAAAATAAATAAGTTCTCCAAGACAGACATAAATCAGATTTCACTAATTCAAATCATAAAATAAAAATCAGGTAAACTTCTAAGAAGACAGCTCATGAAAGCAGGGAACATAGAATTGAGCACTGAACCCTCACTGGTAGTGTATATCACTCTAGTCTCTCAAGTGTATAGGGTAAATCACTATACTCTTCCCTAGTCATGCTTTCTAAACCTTGTTCTTCATCTAACCAATCAACAAAAATTTAGTGTACCAATGCAAACATCATGAGGTCTTTTTCAAGGTTGTAATGGGGCTAAGGTAAGGGTAAAGGTATATATATGGCTAAGTGAGCTATAAATTGAATCTTTGACTAGCCAAGCTCTCACCTAACATACATACGCTCTATATAACTTTAAAATCATACCTAGCTACCCATAATTCCCACTTTTGTATGATTCCTATACTCATGTACCAAACTTTTCTTTTTAATTTATTACATGTGCATTGATTTCTTTTTCATTAACTTAACATTGGGGTAATTTTGTCCCCTTATTTATATATATATATATATATATATATATATATATACCACTTGTAAAGGAGCTTGTATGGGTTGAGCTTGTAAAATTATCATATTTTGTCTATGAAGATAATGCAATTTACGAACATGATGAATCCTTTTATTTTTAATGTTTTCCTTTAAGCTTTTTATGGATCTTACTACTTTACTATTTTTTAACATTCTTCTTATTTTGATTATTTTTTTATCTAACTTTTCTATTTCTTCACTTAATTCAGAAGATTCAGCTATTATTTCTATGTATCTTCGTGCTAAGGCTAATCTTCTCATTTTCATATTTCTTTTAAGAAACTTTAAAGATTTAAGCTTTTTATACAGAAATAACATTGTATTTAAAGAAACAGAATATAATAATAAAGAGATTTAGAGGATGAATAAAGCTTACAGAAATAGACTTGTACTATTATTGCTTGCAAAGTTGATACAATTCTTGAAGATGATTACAAATGTTTAGAGAATATATGAAGTAAGAAGATATAAGAGTGGAGAGGTTTCTTGAGCTTTCAAGTTTTTGATGCCTTTGAATGAGTGAGGCCTTTGGTATTTATAGACCCCAAATGATGACTATTTGAGTACTGTTTGCCGACAGTACTGTTTGCTTTTACTGTTTGCCGACATTCACTGTTTGCTTTTACTGTTTGCCGACATTTACTGTTTGCCGACATTCACTGTTTGCTTTTACTTTTTACTTTTTTACTTTTTACTTTTTACTTTTTACTTTTTACGCCCCTTTTTTTTTTTTCTTGATTGGGCTTTTACATTGATTACATGTACAGTACTTTGTTACATCTCAAATGGGTCTTGTGAGTCTTGATAGTAATGAGCTGGACTGGACTGGACCTCTTCATCTTCTCCAAGAGGCACGGTCTGTATTGCTTGTAAAGAGTTTTGAATATCTTCTTCTGAAGTTGCTGCAGCTAAAGCTGCCATAATTTGTCTCTTTTGTGCTAAGAACTGGGTCTCCTTTTTATATGCTATTTGCTCATTGTTGGTGCTTGAAGCTGTTATTGCCGGACGTTTTTGCGATGTGGTTAACCATTGATCAATAGCTCTTTTACTTAGCAGATTTATATCATATTTGTTCCACCACTTAATTTTTATTATTCTTACTAAATATTGTATGCTTGCACACTCCTCATATGCTGCTGAATCATATTCCCAAGTCATAATCCAGCTTATTCCCATAGCTGCTATAAATGAAATGAATTTGTACTCTTGTAAAAATGATGACTTGCTTTTGAAGTACTCATACGCCATGCTGGCTTCTTTCGGGAAGAAGGCTTCTATTGGTCCAAAATTCTGGAACCATGATTGGAACCATTTGGGAAATTGTAATGATATCCCCTTCCTGAACCATATGAACCAAGAATGGGGACTTGGTGATAAAAATAAAATATGGTTCCATGCTTCCTGGTAATCATAATAGGTATAGCTTTGAGGTTCAAACTTCAAAGAGAAGTTTTTAGAATGATATGGGGGTAATTCCCATTCTTGTAGAGATAATATTTTCATGATTTTTATTTTTGAATAAATAGGTTGTTTAGTATTGGAGTCTCTATAATGTGTTAATTCAATAGATCCAGTGTCTACTAATATGAATTCATAGAATTTCTGGGTTTTTTGTGGGTTAATAGGAATGTAATGGAAAGTGTTTGGGAAAATAGTCTTGTATAGGATTTTTCTGTCTTTTTTGAACCATTCTTTTTCAATGGTTAATATTTTAATAGGATTGGGTTTTTCATAGTAAGGAAACTGTTCTTTCAAGGGTTGAGTGTTGTAGAGATCTGATGGTTGTAATAATGTGAATTTATTATTAGTAGTAATTGAAGAGCTCTTAGAAGGTAATGATGATGATGATGATGATGCTTTTACAACCTGTGACATTGTCATAGGTCTTAATGATAATGGTTTTGCTGGTACAGGGATAATAGGTAATTTTGTTTCTTTTTCGTGGTCAAAAGGTTGACCATAATCTTCACTGGAGGCTGGTTTTTGCTCCATTTTTTCCCTGCAAAAATTCTCTAGTAAGAAAGTCAGGGAGTGAATTTAGTTCTCCTTTTATATGTTCAATAGTAAAATCAAAACATGATAAAATAGCTTGCCATCTTGCAAATATTTGTTTTGAAACCAAATTTTTGACATCATTTTCTAAAACATTTGGTGCTGCTTTACAATCAGTTCTTATTAAGAAGGTTTTATTAAATAAATCTTCTTGAAATTTAGAAACACATAATACTATGGCAAGGATTTCTTTTTTAACTGTTGGATAATTCTTTTGAGCTTGATTCCAGATTCCTGAATGATATTTTACTATTTGTTCTTTTGAGCTGTTAGGAGGTATTTGTTTAAGAATTCCTCCATATCCTAATTCTGATGCATCTGTTTCTACAATTAGTTTGGCCGAGGGATCTAGTATACTTATGCAAGGTATTTCTTTTACTGCATTTTTTATTTTTATTATTATAGAAGTCATTTCTTTTGTCCATGGAGGTGGGTTTTTCCTTAACCTCTTATAAAGAGGTTCGCAAGTAACTCTTATACCAGGTAAGAATTCTGCTACATAATTTAAACATCCTAAAAATCTTTGTAATTGTTTTTTGTCAGTTATTTCATTTGGAAACTTATCTGCAAACTCAATAGCTCTTTTAATAGGTACTATGGTTCCTTGATAAATTTCATATCCTAAGAACCTTACTTTAGTTGTAAAAATTTTCATTTTCTTTTCTGATAAAACTAATCCCTGCTCTTTTATAATATCCATAAATTTTTCTAGATGATATATGTGCTGCTTTATTCCTTTTGAGTATACTAATACGTCATCAAGATATACTATAGTAAATTCTATATGTGGGTAAAAAATATTATTCATTATTTCTTGAAATTCGCTTGGAGCATTTTTTAATCCTTGAGGCATTACATTCCATTCATAATGTCCAAAAGGTACTATAAAGGCTGTTTTATATCTATCTTCCTCTTTTACTGCAATTTGATAATATCCTGATTTTAGATCAAATTTTGAAAAGATATTTGCTTTGTTTAATCTTTTAATTAAATCACTTTTATTTGGTAAAGGATACCTAATCCATTTTAATACCTTATTTAGAGGTTTATAATTGATAACTAACCTTGGAGCACCTCTTTCTATTTCAGATGCTTTCATCACATAGAAGCCTGTACAGCTCCAGGGTGATTTTGAAGGCCTTATTAGTCCCTTATCTAGATATTCTTGTATTTCTTTTTTACAATATTCTAGATATTCTTTGTTCATATGTATTGGTTTTGCCTTTGTTGGTATATCTTTTTCATTAAACCCATCTTCATATGGTAAAGATATTTCATGTAATTTTCTATGTTGAAAAGCTGTGGGATTTAAACTACATAATTCTTTTTTAATTTTTTCTTCAATTGCTTTTATTTTATTTTGTATTTCTGGAGTTTGTAATTGCTCTTCTATTCTTTTATGTGTAACTTCTTGGTTTAAGTAATTAATTTGTCTTGTCTTTCTTTCTATGATATTGACTTGACGCGGTAAGTGGTGTAAAATTTTCTCTAGACTCAAACAATTAATTTGTTTCACTTCTGTTTCCATTACACTAACCTGTGTAGATAGGTATTGTAACATATTGAGTTCATGCTGTTTTGGTCTTGTGAGAAATTCAAAATGGATAGGATGATTAGGGATTCTTGTACAAGTTATTCCGTCGATGTCGACATTAAAGGGATATAATAATAAAGTAAAAGGATTTCCTAATATAACTTGATGAGATATATTTCTTGCTAAAAAGAATGTAGTAGCAAAGCATACCCTATTTTTACAAATTTTTGCTTTAGATAACTTATAGTCTATAGTCATTTTGTCATTTTCTGCCATTAAGACTCTTTCTGTAGTTTTCTCATAATATTTTGTGGGTATTAATCCTTCTTGTATACAATTAACATCAGCTCCTGAATCTACCATAGCTATGAAATCAAATTTTTCTTCTCCTACTATTAAAGTTATCGTAGTGAACCATTTTTGACTTACTAATAATGTTAATATGTTTATATAATTTTCCGTACCTAGGTTAGTATAATTCTCAGGGATTGTTATATTACTAGTCCCTTCATTATTTTGCAAAGATTGTTCTTGGATTTTTATTATGTTTTCTCCTTCTATTTTTAGTAATCTGTAGTCCATATTAATGTTTTGTTGTTTTAATTCTGAAACTTCTCTTTTTAACTTTTTTATCTCTTCTTTAAGAGAATTAAGGGAAACTTCTTCTTGTGGATTTTTAAAACGATTATAAATTTCTTTTATTTCTATTGGTCTTATTTCTTGCTTACTTTCTTCTTCTTTTTTAACTAATTCAGCTAATTGTCTTATAAACTCATCCCTTAATGGAGTATCTTCTAACTTGTCAATTATTTTGACTAGTGTAGAAGTCTGTTCTCTAGTTAAAACATTTACAGTTTTTTCACAGTTTCTACAGTTACATAATCCTATTCCTAAACAATTATTATTATCTTGTTCCTCTTTTCCACTATTTCCTTCCGAACTCTCTTTTTCTGACATAAAGTCTAATTGTTGTATAAAATAGTCCTCAGTTTCAGAAGAATCCTCATAACTTGATTCTTCTTCTGATTCTGAATTGATTAGTATGGCTGTTAAAGCATGTTTAATTTCTTTATTTTCTATTTTATTTATTTTTTGTTCTGTTGTACATTTATTAGCATAATGTCCTTGTTTTTTACATTTCCAACATGTTATTGGTTTTTTCTTATTAGAAAATTTAGGTTTTCCTTTAGGGGTTTTATGGAATTTTTTATGATATTTTTGTTCATAATAAAGGGGTTTGTCTATATTATATTTAGGTTTTTTATAAAATTTTCTCTTTTTAACTTTATGCTGTCCACTAGGTGCTTTTTCAGGAGTTATTCCATATTGATAACAAAAAGTGCCAAGCTCTCTTTTACCCGTGATACTTTCTTGTTTTATTTTCTGTTGTATCTTGGTATCTGTGCATACTTCTATACCTGTTTGTACTATTATATTATGCAATTGTCCAAAAGTTAATGAATTATAGGGAATCTGGGTCCCAAACTGTGTTTGTAGTTTTTGTAATACTTTTTCAGAGAATAATTTTGGTAAGGCTGCTACGAATCTTTCTTTCCAGAAAGGCGCATGTGCATCATCTCTTATCATAACTTTTGACATAAAAACATCTTTATACCATCTATAATCAGACATGGTTGGACATCTTAAATTCATTAATTGAGTATGTATCCTATCTTTAAAAATACTGGGATCTCCTACAAAATTTTTAATAATAGTATATATTAATGTGGATGTAGCGTCTGATGACTGATCTTCTTGTTTAATACTATTAATAATTAATTCTTTTTCTTGGAGGCTGAGAAAATTATCCCACCAACCTTTTAATTGTCCTGTAAAACCTTGGGTTATCATAATTGCTGCCTCTTTATCAGAAGCTTTTCTCATCTTATAGGCAGTGGCAGCCATAGTCATATTACACATTTGATCTAAAATGGCTTGTTCACTTAATCCATCTATATTCCATTCTACTAAGTCTGATCCTGAAAAACTATTTTGTACTAATTGTGTTCGCTCTTCTAGGCCTACATCTACTGGTGATGGTCTAGAATAATAATTTCTGGTTTTAGGATAATCTCTTTTATAGGATATTTTATTTAATTCTAATTCTTCTTCCTTTTGTATTGTATTAATTGTTAATTTTCCTAGACTAATACTTCTAAGTTTTTCTTTTAGTTCTTCAACTTCTGTTTCTACTTTAGATTTTAAGCTAATATTATCTAAACTTTGTAATTTATATATAGGTTTTTCTATGGGTTTTTCTACCCTAACAACCTTTTCCATGTTTTCCATTCTTCCTAACTGGTTTTTCATTATATCTAACATGGTATTAGTAAAGTTTAATTGCTGATGTAGTTTTTTAATATCTCTTTTCTCTATATTTCCATCTGTATTGCTATCTTTATAGGGTGTTGCTTCAACTTCTAGGTCCTTTCCAATTGGTATTTTAATAGTTTCTTTAGGAGGATATTCAGATTCTATTACTGATCCTGAGCTTGTTTTCCAAACAATAGTTGGTTTTGTTAAAGGACATAATTTCTTATCGGGTTTGGAGTAATAATTTACGTACCAATCAAAGAAGAATAAGCTAATCCTATTTTCTTTCATAAAATCATAGAATAGTTCTCTTATTCTAATAACCTCTTTTTCTGAATGGTTGGTAAAATACCAATCTCTTAGTGATTTATTGTAATCAGCATTAAAATCTTGTCTTATCCATTCTTTATCAATCTCAAATGGTTCTTCCTTTATAATTACGGACATAATTTGTGATTCTCTTGGATCAAATTCTGAAGGTGATTTATATACAGCAGTGGCTATATGTGGCCTTCTGTTGTCAATTCCTACAATATCATCGATATTTCCTATGGATGAATTATCTATAGAATTTCTATGGCTAATAGTTTCAACATTATCAGGAACTCTTAATGATTGGGATCTATTCATCCTGATTCTAATATCAGGTCCTTCTCTTATGATTTCTCTTATCCTAGTATTTTGTATTTGTGGTTCTTCAATACCATCAGGTATTATCCATTCTTCAGGCATACGACTCTTTAATTCTTCATGTCTTAATCTTCTAGGTGTTTGTATATTAGATCTTTTTAGGTTTGCATGCATAATTATTGTTTCTTCTTTTGATGATTGTCTTAATGCTCTAAAGTCATAATCAACTTTAGTAATTTTATAATATATCCTATAGATAATCTCAAATGGATCATATTTTTCATTTATAATGGTCTCATCAGATGTCACTTGCAATTTTAAAGCTTGCCAGGTGTATTCATTATATATATTTTGGAGAAATAAACATAACTTATCAATGCACATGGATTTTCTATTATTTTTCTATTTTGGTTTTTCATGAGTAGGTTCCCAAATTCCCAATATTCAAATAAGTTATTAACATGACACATTCCCTTATTAACCCAAGTTCCCACAATTTTCCCCCACTTAGTTGATGCACAATCCCTATCTTAAACTAACCAAAGATTCAATTGGGATATTTAATTATTTTTCTGCTTTAAGGTTAGTGATGTGGTAAAATACAGAACAATAGGGGATTAAAAGGCTCAAAGTGGCTGACAAGGGTGATTTAAAGGGTAGGCTTATTTGGGATAAGTGAGCTTAAAACAAGTAATGGCCTCAATCATATGCAAACATGTAAATACATTAAATAATGGACATATAGGTTGGAACAAAATATAGATTACAATCATAGAGAAGAAAACACACAGGAATAAAAATTTATGGTTAAATAATGTAACCATGTAAAGAAGCTCAAAATCTCACAGGTTGTGTGTTCTTTAGCTCAAAAACCATGTTCCAAATACAATTTCCAAACAAGTTTAACAAAAAATAAGTTTTTTTAAAAAAAATTTTTTATTTAAATTAGTGACATTTTTTCAAAAATAGGATCTTAAAAAGAGATTTATTATTTTAACCAAGTAGTAACTAAATGCACAAAATCAAATAAATATGCAATCAAATATGCAGATGCAACAATGAACAAATAAAGAAAATAAGATTATTGGTGTTGAAAAGAAAGTACTAACCCACGGAGATCGGTATCGACCTCCCCACACTTAAAGGGTGCACTGTCCTCGGTGCATGCTGAGATTTGCAGGTGGATGGGTTGTTTCAACTGTTGCTTTTCTCTAAGGATTGTGCAGATGGGCTTGTTTGTCTCTCCCATTAAGAAGCTTTTCCTCTCCCTTTGTGGTGGCCATCCTGAAAAAAGAGGGAAAAGAAAAAGTAACCCAAAAATAAAGATAGAAAATAAATAAAATATGGGTGTTAATGCCAGATAATAAGGGTCTCAATTACATAGTAGCTACAACATGCAAGTGAGAAAACAATAGAAGTACATGGCAGATCAAAAAATTTGCAACATAGGGAAGAGAGTGGGTAATGAAAGACAATGTAAGTTCATGTCAATATAAAAGGAATAGCAGTAATATAAAAATTAGCATTGATTTAAATAATATTACCCAATCAGAATAAAACAAGTTATGAAGCACCCAAATTAATTCAAGAGAAAATTGCAACAGTGAAATAAGAAAATTTTAACACCAAGAGAAAAATAATTAATTTTAGAAAATAAAATAAAAATATGCACAAAATTAAGATGCAATGAATGAAATATGCAAATAGAATGGAGGTGAAGGAAAATAAGGAAGGAAGAAGAAAGAAATAAGAAAAGAGAAGGAAAATAAGGAATAGAGAAGAAAGAATAAGAAAATTGGCTAATCTGGATATTCTGTGCGCCGCTTGTGACGCGGTCGCATAAGTGACGCGGTCGCGTGGTGCGCAAGAAGGTCAGGTGACGCGGACGCGTGGGTCACGCGATCGCGTGGCCTGTTTTGTGCGATTAGCGTGAGTGTAGCCTCGCGGTCGCGCAACTCTCTGTTTGAAACTCTTTTTGCCAAAATTCTGGGTGACGCGATCGCGTGGTCGACGCGATCGCGTGAGTGGCCATCTTTTAAAAATGACGCGGACGCGTGGGGCACGCGTTCGCGTGGGAGGGCTTGGGCTTCCAGCACGAGTCCAGCCCAACTCCAGCACAACTTTCGGCCATGCACCCTTTTGACATCGATTTTCAGGTCACGCGGCCGCGTGGGTGACGCGGTCGCGTGGGAGGCCAGTCTTCCCCTGCGACGCGGACGCATCAGCGACGCGGTCGCGTGGGACGAATTGTGCCACTGGCACGCCTCCAGCGCTGCTCCTGCGTAACTTTCTGTTCAATTTATTATTCTCTCATCTCCTTACGACACGGACGCGTCGCTGATGCGATCGCGTCGCGTAGCGAATTTTTTTTTTTTAATAACTGAAAAATGCAGAATGCAGAATGCAATGCTTAATGTGAATGAGATGCAAAATTCCAGGTTCAATATAATAAATAAAATAAAACTTGTAAACAAACAAAACTAAATAAAGAGAAACGATCATACCATGGTGGGTTGTCTCCCACCCAGCACTTTTAGTTATAGTCCTTAAGTTGGACATTTGATGAGCTTCCTGCTATGGTGGCTTCTGCTTATACTGATCCAGGAATCCCCACCAATGTTTGTACTTCCAATAGCCTCCGGGATCCTAAACTAAGCATGTAAAGCCCTTAAGAAGCTTCAAACAGATTCTTAGGCTCCCGGGGTGTTGGATATCAGAATAGATTCCAGGATCCCAAATCTTGCTTTTACACCCGTCTTCGTGTTGATTATCATGATTCCATCCGGGTAGCAAGCAATCTGAATTCTCACTAAAGCGGTCAAACAACTTCCTAGACCCATTCCGTTGAGCTCTATACCAACCTTTACATTTAAGCTTAAAGCTTCCAACCATGATGAACCTTGTAGGACAATTCCTACCACTGACCATCTTCTTTTTACTCTTAATGCCACAAAGAGCTCTAGGTTGACCATCCGTCTCCAGTAGCCCATATTCAAGTGGGATTAGAAAGCTATGGGATATGAATTTTACCCACTGAATGTTGTGAAGGATGATGGCGACTTAGGGGGAGGTATCTTTAATGAAATTGCAAGCTCCACTCCCTTGTGCTCTTCTCTGATAATTACCACCTCTTTGCAAACTTCTTCAATTTCAACCTCTTCCTCTTGGTAGCTCTCTTTCAATTCAATCTCCTTTTCATTGCTTTCCAAGGGCATGGGAGGTTGTGTTTCTTCTTCTTGAATCTCCATCTCTTGATCAACCTCTTCCAAGTCTTCAACTATGATATGCTTTGGAGGTTGTACACCCTCTTCAGCATCAATTTCAACCGTCTTGGAAGGAGGCTCGATGTCTTGACTTTCCCATGGAGGTTCTGCATCTTCTAAGTCTTCAACCACTTCTTCTTCTTCAATAATTTCGGCTTCCTCTACTTGTTCCAGTACAAAGTCATGCTCCGTACTGTTCACTGGAGTTTCTAGTATCTCCTTCATACTATGCTATTCACTGGACTGTCCACATGGGGCTATAGCTGATCCTTGTGTATTTAAGCGTCGAGAAGCCCATTGAATTAATACTTGCCCCAGTTGTTGAGTGGTTGCCTGAAATCGATCCATTGTTTCCTTGAGACGATCCTTTGCCTCTTGATTCACTCGGTTTTCATAAGTAGGATCATAATGCTCTTGGATTGATGGATATGGAGATGGTGAATATTGAAGTGGTGGTTCTTGTGAGTAATTGGGTTGGAATTGGGGTGGTTCTATATATGGTTCATATGGCTCATAAGGTGGTTGGTATGGTGGTTGAGGGTTAGAGTCATATGGAGGTGAATGGCGGAAAGGGGCTTGTGAGTGTGGTGGGTTGAGGTTGTGTTGAAAGGATGATCTCTGAGCATAGGGTGGGGCTTGTTGGTAGCTACAAGGTGGTCCACCATATCTATCAGCTTGGGATGCATTGTAGTCTGGTCTTTGTCCATGATATCCAGGATGGTGTTGTTGCCTAAAGGGTTGATTAGATCCTCTTGACTCCATCTATCCTTGATTGGTCTGACCTTGATGCATATTCCTGCTGTGGTTTCTATTTCCTTCAACAAAATTAGAACCAAACTCAAAGCGAGAGGGGTGAGAATTCATAGTAATTAATAAAAATTAAAAACACAAATAAATAAACAAGCAAAAGAAATTTTTTTTTTAATATTTACAATAACCAATAATAAGTCACACGTTTGTAATTCCCCGGCAATGGCGCCATTTTGATGTTAGAATTTTTGCCAGTAAAGAATTTCATAAAAACAGTCGCGTTGTAGATATAGTCTCTAAACTGACAAAAATCCCTTCGTACAAACGTTTTGGTTGTCACAAGTAACAAACCCCTTTAAAAATTGTTAACCGAGTATTTAAACCTCGGGTCGTCTTCTCAAGGAATTGTAGGGATGTATGTTCTTATTATTGGTTATGAAAAAGTGTGTTTGGGGTTTTGGATTAAGGTAAAAGGTTAGTTGGGCAGTGGGCACAGATATATTTTTAAAGCAATAAAAATAAATAAATAACTGTAAAATAAACTCTTGGCAAGATATGGAAACTGGAGGTCCTATCCTGGTTATCCTTATCAATTGTGATGAAAATTGGATTCTTCTCCCACTTTGTTAACCTCTAACTGTGAAGGTAAGTTAAGTGGATGAATTAATTCCAATTCTCAACTAACAATGAGTTTGATAACTCAAGAGTCACCAATTAATCTACCACAGCCAAGAATGTAAAAAGCTAAATTAAAATTATAAATATCTGAAATACCTTCAATTCATTCAAAGCAGTAAAATCTAACATGGAAAATATTCATAAGCCAATTGGGCAATAGGAAAATCCAAATTATTTATATAAATAAAAGACAGCAATCATCAATCTGAAATATCTCAAAAATCATTAATTAAGAAAATCAGTATAAACATGGAACATTGAAAATAAATAAAAATAAAGAACCTGGGATTGAGAGTCACTCCTAAAACTAAGAGAAGTCCTAATCCTAAGAGAGAGAGAGGTTCCTAAAACTACATCTAAAACATGGAAAGTGAATTATGAGTGCATGATAATGAATGGATGCATTCCCCCACTTTATAGCCTCTAATCTGTGTTCTCTGGGCCGAAAACTGGGTCAGAAACAGCCCAGAAATCACTTCCAGCGCTTTCTGGTCCGTACAGGTTGCGGAAAAGTGACGCGGCCGCATAGCTCACGCGGCCGCGCGGGTTGCATTCCTGCCAGGTCACGCGTCCGCGTGACTCACGCGTTCGCGTCGTCTGGCGTCGGGGCAGCTATGGCAAATTATATATCAAATCGAAGCCCCGGACGTTAGCTTTCCAATGCAACTGGAACCGCGTCGTTTGGACCTCTGTAGCTAAAGTTATAGCCGTTTGAGTGCGAATAGGTCAGACTGGACAACTTAGCAATTTCTCCAATTTATTGTATTCCTTCCACTTTTGCATGCTTCCTTTCCATCCTCTGAGTAATTCCTGCCTTGTAATCTCTGAAAATACTTAACACACATATCAAGGCATCTAATGGTGATAAGAGAGGATTAATAATAAGCAAATAGAAGTCCAAAGAAGCATGTTTTCAATCAAAACACATAATTAGGAAGGAAATATAAAACCATGCAAATAGTATAAATAAGTGGATAAAGAGTTAATAAAAACCACTCAATTGAGTACAAGATAAACCATGAAATATGGGTTTATCAACCTCCCCACACTTAAACACTAGCATGTCCTCATGCTAAGCTCAAGAGAAGCTATAAAGATGAAGAGGAATGGTAGGATGTATGAAATGCAATCCTATCTATATGAATGCAACTACATGCAAAATGTTTCTACCTACTTGGTTAAAAATAAATAAGTTCTCCAAGACAGACATAAATCAGATTTCACTAATTCAAATCATAAAATAAAAATCAGGTAAACTTGTAAGAAGACAGCTCATGAAAGCAGGGAACATAGAATTGAGCACTGAACCCTCACTGGTAGTGTATATCACTCTAGTCTCTCAAGTGTATAGGGTAAATCACTATACTCTTCCCTAGTCATGCTTTCTAAACCTTGTTCTTCATCTAACCAATCAACAAAAATTTAGTGTACCAATGCAAACATCATGAGGTCTTTTTCAAGGTTGTAATGGGGCTAGGTAAGGGTAAAGGTATATATATGGCTAAGTGAGATATAAATTGAATCTTTGACTAGCCAAGCTCTCACCTAACATACATACGCTCTATATAACTTTAAAATCATACCTAGCTACCCATAATTCCCACTTTTGTATGATTCCTATACTCATGTACCAAACTTTTCTTTTTAATTTATTACATGTGCATTGATTTTTTTTTTCATTAACTTAACATTGGGGTAATTTTGTCCCCTTATTTATTTTATATATATATATATATATATATATATTTTTTTTTTTTTTGGAGAAATAAACATAACTTATCAATGCACATGGATTTTCTATTATTTTTCTATTTTGGTTTTTCATGAGTAGGTTCCCAAATTCCCAATATTCAAATAAGTTATTAACATGACACATTCCCTTATTAACCCAAGTTCCCACAATTTTCCCCCACTTAGTTGATGCACAATCCCTATCTTAAACTAACCAAAGATTCACTTGGGATATTTAATTATTTTTCTGCTTTAAGGTTAGTGATGTGGTAAAATACAGAACAAGAGGGGATTAAAAGGCTCAAAGTGGCTGACAAGGGTGATTTAAAGGGTAGGCTTATTTGGGATAAGTGAGCTTAAAATAAGTAATGGCCTCAATCATATGCAAACATGTAAATACATTAAATAATCGACATATAGGTTGGAACAAAATATAGATTACAATCATAGAGAAGAAAACACACAGGAATAAAAATTTATGGTTAAATAATGTAACCATGTAAAGAAGCTCAAAATCTCACAGGTTGTGTGTTCTTTAACTCAAAAACCATGTTCCAAATACAATTTCCAAACAAGTTTAACAAAAAATAAATTTTTAAAAATTTTTTTTTTATTTAAATTAGTGACATTTTTTCAAAAATAGGATCTTAAAAAGAGATTTATTATTTTAACCAAGTAGTAACTAAATGCACAAAATCAAATAAATATGCAATCAAATATGCAGATGCAACAATGAACAAATAAAGAAAATAAGATTATTGGTGTTGAAAAAAAGTACTAACCCACGGAGATCGGTATCGACCTCCCCACACTTAAAGGGTGCACCGTCCTCGGTGCATGCTGAGATTTGCAGGTGGATGGGTTGTTTCAACTGTTGCTTTTCTCTAAGGATTGTGCAGATGGGCTTGTTTGTCTCTCCCATTAAGAAGCTTTTCCTCTCCCTTTGTGGTGGCCATCCTGAAAGAAGAGGGAAAAGAAAAAGTAACCCAAAAATAAAGATA
Source organism: Arachis stenosperma (assembly GCF_014773155.1). NCBI lineage: Eukaryota > Viridiplantae > Streptophyta > Magnoliopsida > Fabales > Fabaceae > Arachis > Arachis stenosperma. The sequence goes on from NC_080381.1 coordinate 84,894,149, forward strand.
GAAAATAAATAAAATATGGGTGTTAATGCCAGATAATAAGGGTCTCAATTACATAGTAGCTACAACATGCAAGTGAGAAAACAATAGAAGTACATGGCAGATCAAAAAATTTGCAACATAGGGAAGAGAGTGGGTAATGAAAGACAATGTAAGTTCATGTCAATACAAAAGGAATAGCAGTAATATAAAAATTAGCATTGATTTAAATAATATTACCCAATCAGAATAAAACAAGTTATGAAGCACCCAAATTAATTCAAGAGAAAATTGCAACAGTGAAATAAGAAAATTTTAACACCAAGAGAAAAATAATTAATTTTAGAAAATAAAATAAAAATATGCACAAAATTAAGATGCAATGAATGAAATATGCAAATAGAATGGAGGTGAAGGAAAATAAGGAAGGAAGAAGAAAGAAATAAGAAAAGAGAAGGAAAATAAGGAATAGAGAAGAAAGAATAAGAAAATTGGCTAATCTGGATATTCTGTGCGCCGCTTGTGACGCGGTCGCATAAGTGACGCGGTCGCGTGGTGCGCAAGAAGGTCAGGTGACGCGGACGCGTGGGTCACGCGATCGCGTGGCCTGTTTTGTGCGATTAGCGTGAGTGTAGCCTCGCGGTCGCGCAACTCTCTGTTTGAAACTCTTTTTGCCAAAATTCTGGGTGACGCGATCGCGTGGTCGACGCGATCGCGTGAGTGGCCATCTTTTAAAAATGACGCGGACGCGTGGGGCACGCGTTCGCGTGGGAGGGCTTGGGCTTCCAGCACGAGTCCAGCCCAACTCCAGCACAACTTTCGGCCATGCACCCTTTTGACATCGATTTTCAGTTCACGCGGCCGCGTGGGTGACGCGGTCGCGTGGGAGGCCAGTCTTCCCCTGCGACGCGGACGCATCAGCGACGCGGTCGCGTGGGACGAATTGTGCCACTGGCACGCCTCCAGCGCTGCTCCTGCGTAACTTTCTGTTCAATTTATTATTCTCTCATCTCCTTGCGACACGGACGCGTTGCTGATGCGATCGCGTCGCGTAGCGAATTTTTTTTTTTTTAATAACTGAAAAATGCAGAATGCAGAATGCAATGCTTAATGTGAATGAGATGCAAAATTCCAGGTTCAATATAATAAATAAAATAAAACTTGTAAACAAACAAAACTAAATAAAGAGAAACGATCATACCATGGTGGGTTGTCTCCCACCCAGCACTTTTAGTTATAGTCCTTAAGTTGGACATTTGATGAGCTTCCTGCTATGGTTGCTTGTGCTTATACTGATCCAGGAATCCCCACCAATGTTTGTACTTCCAATAGCCTCCGGGATCCCAAACTAAGCATGTAAAGCCCTTAAGAAGCTTCAAACAGATTCTTAGGCTCCCGGGGTGTTGAATATCAGAATAGATTCCAGGATCCCAAATCTTGCTTTTACACCCGTCTTCGTGTTGATTATCATGATTCCATCCGGGTAGCAAGCAATCTGAATTCTCACTAAAGCGGTCAAACAACTTCCTAGACCCATTCCGTTGAGCTCTATACCAACCTTTACATTTAAGCTTAAAGCTTCCAACCATTATGAACCTTGCAGGACATTTCCTACCTCTGACCATCTTCCTTTTACTCTTAATGCCACAAAGAGCTCTAGGTTGACCATCCGTCTCCAGTAGCCCATATTCAAGTGGGATTAGAAAGCTATGGGATATGAATTTTACCCACTTGAATGTTGTGAAGGATGATGGCGACTTAAGGGGAGGTATCTTTAATGAAATTGCAAGCTCCACTCCCTTGTGCTCTTCTCTGATAATTACCACCTCTTTGCAAACTTCTTCAATTTCAACCTCTTCCTCTTGGTAGCTCTCTTTCAATTCAATCTCCTTTTCATTGCTTTTCAAGGGCATGGGAGGTTGTGTTTCTTCTTCTTGAATCTCCATCTCTTGATCAACCTCTTCCAAGTCTTTAACTATGATATGCTTTGGAGGTTGTACACCCTCTTCAGCATCAATTTCAACCGTCTTGGAAGGAGGCTCGATGTCTTGACTTTCCCATGGAGGTTCTGCATCTTCTAAGTCTTCAACCACTTCTTCTTCTTCAATAATTTCGGCTTCCTCTACTTGTTCCAGTACAAAGTCATGCTCCGTACTGTTCACTGGAGTTTCTAGTATCTCCTTCATACTATGCTATTCACTGGACTGTCCACATGGGGCTATAGCTGATCCTTGTGTATTTAAGCGTCGAGAAGCCCATTGAATTAATACTTGCCCCAGTTGTTGAGTGGTTGCCTGAAATCAATCCATTGTTTCCTTGAGACGATCCTTTGCCTCTTGATTCACTCGGTTTTCATAAGTAGGATCATAATGCTCTTGGATTGATGGATATGGAGATGGTGAATATTGAAGTGGTGGTTCTTGTGAGTAATTGGGTTGGAATTGGGGTGGTTCTATATATGGTTCATATGGCTCATAAGGTGGTTGGTATGGTGGTTGAGGGTTAGAGTCATATGGAGGTGAATGGCGGAAAGGGGCTTGTGAGTGTGGTGGGTTGAGGTTGTGTTGAAAGGATGATCTCTGAGCATAGGGTGGGGCTTGTTGGTAGCTACAAGGTGGTCCACCATATCTATCAGCTTGGGATGCATTGTAGTCTGGTCTTTGTCCATGATATCCAGGATGGTGTTGTTGCCTAAAGGGTTGATTAAATCCTCTTGACTCCATCTATCCTTGATTGGTCTGACCTTGATGCATATTCCTGCTGTGGTTTCTATTTTCTTCAACAAAGTTAGAACCAAACTCAAAGCGAGAGGGGTGAGAATTCATAGTAATTAATAAAAATTAAAAACACAAATAAATAAACAAGCAAAAGAAATTTTTTTTTAATATTTACAATAACCAATAATAAGGCACACGTTTGTAATTCCCCGGCAACGGCGCCATTTTGACGTTAGGATTTTTGCCAGTAAAGAATTTCATAAAAACAGTCGCGTTGTAGATATAGTCTCTAAACTGACAAAAATCCCTTCGTACAAACGTTTTGGTTGTCACAAGTAACAAACCCCTTTAAAAATTGTTAACCGAGTATTTAAACCTCGGGTCATCTTCTCAAGGAATTGTAGGGATGTATGTTCTTATTATTGGTTATGAAAAAGTGTGTTTGGGGTTTTGGATTAAGGTAAAAGGTTAGTTGGGCAGTGGGCACAGATATATTTTTAAAGCAATAAAAATAAATAAATAACTGTAAAATAAACTCTTGGCAAGATATGAGAACTGGAGGTCCTATCCTGGTTATCCTTATCAATTGTGATGAGAATTGGATTCTGCTCCCACTTTGTTAACCTCTAACTGTGAAGGTAAGTTAAGTGGATGAATTAATTCCAATTCTCAACTAATAATGAGTTTGATAACTCAAGAGTCACCAATTAATCAACCACAGCCAAGAATGTAAAAAGCTAAATTAAAATTATAAATATCTGAAATACCTTCAATTCATTCAAAGCAGTAAAATCTAACATGGAAAATATTCATAAGCCAATTGGGCAACAGGAAAATCCAAATTATTTATATAAATAAAAGACAGCAATCATCAATCTGAAATATCTCAAAAATCATTAATTAAGAAAATCAGTATAAACATGGAACATTGAAAATAAATAAAAATAAAGAACCTGGGATTGAGAGTCACTCCTAAAACTAAGAGAAGCCCTAATCCTAAGAGAGAGAGAGGTTCCTAAAACTACATCTAAAACATGGAAAGTGAATTATGAGTGCATGATAATGAATGGATGCATTCCCCCACTTTATAGCCTCTAATCTGTGTTCTCTGGGCCGAAAACTGGGTCAGAAACAGCCCAGAAATCACTTCCAGCGCTTTCTGGTCTGTACAGGTTGCGGAAAAGTGACGCGGCCGCATAGCTCACGCGGCCGCGCGGGTTGCATTCCTGCCAGGTCACGCGTCCGCGTGACTCACGCGTTCGCGTCGTCTGGCGTTGGGGCAGCTATGGGAAATTATATATCAAATCGAAGCCCCGGACGTTAGCTTTCCAATGCAATTGAAACCGCGTCGTTTGGACCTCTGTAGCTAAAGTTATAGCCGTTTGAGTGCGAAGAGGTCAGGCTGGACAGCTTAGCAATTTCTCCAACTTATTGTATTCCTTCCACTTTTACATGCTTCCTTTCCATCCTCTGAGTAATTCCTGCCTTGTAATCTCTGAAAACACTTAACACACATATCAAGGCATCTAATGGTGATAAGAGAGGATTAATAATAAGCAAATAGAAGTCCAAAGAAGCATGTTTTCAATCAAAACACATAATTAGGAAGGAAATATAAAACCATGCAAATAGTATGAATAAGTGGATAAAGAGTTAATAAAAACCACTCAATTGAGTACAAGATAAACCATGAAATATGGGTTTATCAGACAGGGTGCTGACATCCCCTCCGAGCCATCAGAGGAGGAGGAGGATGAGCACGAGGATGCGATTCCTTCCCAGGAGGAGACCCATCAGCAGGCAGCCACAGAGCGGGCCGCTCCCCAGGCAGAGGTTCTCCATCAGATTGAGGCTGCAGCTCCGAAGATCCCGATCCAGTCCGCACCTCCTCTAGAGTAGCCAGACCCTCAGCCCACCACCTCCACAGAGCCTACAGCTACCATCCCTACCAGTGATGAGACCCCTTCACACCCAGCTTGATTGAGCATCAGGGACGATGCTTCATTTTATAATTTTAACTTCATGTCCAATGGGAGAGGATTCCATTGTAGAGAGAAATTCATCCATGATTGAATCCATCTCTTGATAAGCCTCTTCCAAGTCTCCAACTATGACATGCCTTGGAGGTTGCGCACCTTCCTCAACATCGATATCAAGCTTCTTGGAAGAGTCCTCCATGATGCTACATTTCCATGGACTTTCAACATCTCCTAAATCTTCAACCACTTCTCCCTTTTCTTCAATGATCATAGGCTCCTCCAAATGTTCTAACACAAAATTTGATTCCTCCTTCTCCACCGAATTTTCCAATTTCTCCTTCATGCTTTGCTCTTCTTTTGACTTTTCACATGTGGTCACGGAAGTACCTTGAGTATTCAAGCATTGGTGGGCTAAAGTATGCACCACCTTGGTCAAATTGGTCACAAACTCAAGTGTATCCTGCTTCATGGCTTCTTGTCCTTGAAGTAACAAAGTGAAAGGATTGTCTATTGGGGCTTGGGGTGAATAGGGAGGTTCATTATTTTGGAGAGAGTGTTCATAGTAGGAAGGTGGTTCTTGGGAGTAATCTTGATAGGGTTGTGGTGGTTCTAAAGGTTCTTGCTCATAATGATCATAAGAGTATGGCATGGATGATTGGTGATATGGTGAATACGGATCATAGGGCGGTGTTTGGTAATGAAAGGCTTGTGAGAATGGTTGAGGTTCATGTTGAGGATGAGATTCATAGGCATATGGTGGTGGTTCTTGAAAGTCACAAGGAGATTCACCATAGCCATTGGATTGATATGCATCACGGAATGGCTCTTCTTCATAGTGCATTGGTGGAGGTTGTTGCCATGAAGATTGATCATATGCATATGGCTCCTCCCACCTTTGAGTGTCCCATCCTTGATACACATCCTCATTGAAGCTCTCATCACCTACAACATAATTAGAACCAAACTCATAGCCAAAGTGAGAATTCATAATGAAAGAAAAACAAAATAAAACAAACAAAATCTAGTAAACAAGCAAAAGACAAAATATTTACACTATTCACATATGTACAATAACCAATAACATAACACCATTGCACTCCCCGGCAACGGCGCCATTTTGATGATTAGATTTTTGACGGTTTAGAATTTCACTAATGAAATCTCGTTGTAAAGTATAGTTTCTAAACCAACAATAATCCTTTCATACAAAAGATTGTTTGTCACAAGTAACAAACCCCTAATTTTATAAACCGAAGTATTCAAACCTCGGGTCGTTCTCCCTAGAAATTACAATAAAGTGTCTTGTTATTGGTTATGAGTTATTTTGGGGTTTTGGATAAGAAGCATGAAAAGTAAATGGCAATGAAAATAAACTAACAACTATAAAAGGCTCTTGGCAAGGTATAAAAATTAGAAGTCCTATCCTAGTTATCCTTCTCAATTGTGATGAGAATTGTTCATTGCTCCCACTTAGTTAACCTCTAACCATGGAGGGAAGTCAAGTGGATGAATTAATTTGACTCCTCAAGTCCTAATCAACTCCTAGAGGAATGACTAGCTTTAGAGACATTCAAATCAATTAGCAATCCCTAATTATCAATCAACAAAGGAATTAGATAACTCAAGAGTCACTAATCACTCTACCAAAGCCAAGAGGAACGAAATCTATACTAAAATCCAACCAAGCATTTCATCAAACACTTGGAAGGCACAAAAGAAAAGTATAGTAAATCACAACAATAATGAATTCTAACTACAATTGAATACAAAGAATTAACAACAACAATCAAGGAAATCACAATTATCATGAATTACCTCAAATTGCACTATTGGAAGAAAACAAATGAACAACAATCCATCCAAAACAAAATGAAGAATTACAATTATTAAAGCATCTCACTAGAATGAGGAAGAGGAGAAGATTAAGATTTGATAAAGGAGAAGTGGATTAAAGCATGAATTAAACCTAGATCTAAGAAGAGAGATTAACCTAAACCTAATCCTGATTTTAGAGAGAAGTGAGAGCTTCTCTCTCTAAACTAACTCTAACTAATCCTAGTTATGCTATATGGTAGAATGATGATGATTATTCCCCTTTATCCTTGATCCTTTTTTATTCCTTTCCAGCAGTAATTGGCGCTAAAATGGGTTCAGAAAACCCCTCCAAATCGCCAGGCACGTGTTCCTTTAATGAAGTCATGTGCGAGCTTCGACGCGTGTGCGCACGGTATGCGTGCGCGTCCCTGACCGATTCTGCAATGTGCGCGCGGGCGCCTTGTGCGCGTGCGCGTGCTTGGCCGAGATCAATTCTTTGTCTTTTATGCTTCTCTCCACTTGCATGCTTCCTTCCTTGCTCCTTTGATCCATGTCTAGCCTATCTCAACCTGAGATTACTAGCAAACACATCAAGGCATCTTATGGAATCAAAGAGAAATTAGAATTCATCAAAACAAGGCTTAAAAGGCATGTTTTTACACTTAAGCACAAATACGGGAGAGATTACAAAACCATGCTGATTCATAGGTTAAATGTGAGAAAAGGTTATCAAAATACTCTAAATTCAATACAAGATAAACCCTAAAAATGGGGTTTATCAATGATTAATACATGAGTATGTACCCAATTCCCAAGATTTTCAACACAAATACAAAATATACTTTTATCTCTACCCAATGTTCCCAACTTTCCCAAAATCAAATGATAAACACTCTCACTAGTCTAAGATAATCAAAGATCCAAATTAAGGACATTTATTATTTTTCACTTAGGCTTGTAATGTGCTACAATTAAGAATAAGTGGGTTAAGCATAGGCTCAAAATTGGTTAACAATGGAAGATAAAAGGTAGGCTATTTGGGTAAGTGAGCTATTTGAATAATGGCCTCGATCATATAAATGGATGTATACACAAAATAATGGACATAAAGAATCAAACAAATCAAATATTATAATCATAGGAAGAGAATAATGCACACAAGAATGAAAATAAGTGGTTATGTATGATGTAACCATACAATTAGGCTCAAATCTCACATGCTTGTGTTCTTAGCTCAAGAACATGATCCACAAAATATATAATTCAAGCAAGTTCTAAAAAAATTTTTTTTTCAATCAATTGGGGTGCCCTATAGATAAAATTCTTGAAAAATTTCATTATTTTGACTAAGCTTAATATATACATATGCAAAACAAGAAAATGCAACTAAAAATCCTAAAATGAAATGCAAAAGTGTTGGGATTAGAAACTTGTTACCCAAAAATGCCGAGTGGTCGGATGACCTCCCCATACTTAAAAGTTTGCACCGTCCTCGGTGCACTCAAAGATGAGCAAGGGGGCACTCCATGGAAGAAGGCTCTTCAACTTGTGATTCCTCTATGTACTCAACATATCCTAAGGTGCCAACCACTACTTCCTTTGGTTCAATCATCTCTACCTTCTCCTCTTGTTGCACTTCTTACTTTGACTCCTCTTCTTCACCTTGGAGCATCAAGTTCACTCCCTCACTAAGCTTTTTAGTTGCCTCTCCACATTCAACAATGGGAGTGCCTTGATCGCATAAGCTTAGGCGGGATGAGACTATGTTACCAATGGCTTCTACTATGATAGCCATTTTTGCTCTTAACTCTGCAAACTTCTTTTCATCCTCCTCTTGTCGCCTTAAGAGATAAGATTCAAGATCTCTCAATTCTAGCATGGGGGCTTCATCGGGAGGCGATGGTGGAAGAGAGGGTTCATTGTTTGAGGGAAGATTGTTGTAATTGGAAGGTGGTTCGTATTGGTGAAATTCTTGAGGTGGTGTGTATGGATTTTGTGGTTCATGGAAGTATTGGTGTTGGAATGGTGGTGGTTCTAGATATGGTTCATATGGTGGTTGGTATGTTGGGTATGGGTTAGGATCATATGGAGGTGAATGGTGGTATGAGGCTTGTGAGTATGGTGGAAGGCTATATTGAGGAGGGGGTTCATATGCATATGATGATTGCGGTTGACAACTACAATGAGGGTCATCACATACATTAGATTGGTATGCATCAAGATTTGAATTGTACCCATAAGAAACTGGAGGAGGTTGTTGCCAAGAAGGTTGTCCATAAGCTTGGGGCTCCTCCAATCTTTGATCTCCAAATCCTTAATGCATGTTATCATTGTAAATTCCATCTCCTACAACATAGTTTGAACCACACTTATAGCCAAAGTCGTGAAAATTCATAGTGAAAGAGAAAATAAAAACAAAGGCTAACAAGAAACAAAGAGAACAAAATCCTACAACTAGCAAAAACTAACAAATCAAAAATCAAGATATTCACAATATATACAATAGCCAATAACATAGCACCATTACTTTCCCCGGCAACGGTGCCATTTTGATGAACGAATTTTTTGACGGTTTAGAATTTATCTAATGGAGTCTCATTGTAAAGTATAGTTTCCAAACCAATCAATAATCCTTTCATACTAAAATTTTGGTTGTCACATGTAACAAACCCCAAATAAGAATTAACCGGAGTATTTGGATTTCGGGTCGTCTCACGAGGATTGCAATGAAGTGAATGCTTATTGGCTATGGGGTATATTTTGGGGTTTTTGGAATAAGAGACATGAAAAGTAAATGATAAGGAAATTCAAATAACAAAAAGGCCTTGGCAAGGGTTGGTGGTCAAGGATCTCTATCCTTATCACTAACCACAACATGAGAGTTGGCAAGGATCAATCCCATTAAGTCATCCTCTAAATGATAAAGGAAAGTCAAATGAGCTATGTCAATCCAAGTCCATAAGTCCTAGTTCTCCACCAATTCAATTAGTGAGATCTAAGGTCAATGGCTCCCAATCATCAATCACTTGGACATTAGCAACTCAAGAGTTCCTAAGTTAACTTCCCAAGCCAAGAGCATAAAATTCTACTCTAAAGCCCAACCAAGTATTTTGTCAAACACTTGGTGGGTACAAATGGAAAGCATGGTAAATTGCAAGAATTATAAATCTACAAACTACCAATTGCAAGAAAAGTAAAATCACAACTCAAATCAAAAATAAAAGAACATCAAACATTAAATTGCATTAAAAATAAATCAAATCTATCATGAGTGCATGATTACAAAAAGAGAGCAAAGAGAAAAATTAACACTACAAACCATGAGAATGAAATAGTAGAAGCAAGAATTCATAAAGGAAATGAGATGGAAACATGTAATTGAACCTAGATCTAAGATGGAAATGTCCTAAAGCTAACCTAATTCTAGAGAGAAGAGGGAGCTTCTCTCTCTAGAAACTACACTACATGATGCTAATGCTACAATCAATTGCTCCCCCTTGCTTGGGATTCAATTCTGCATGAAATACACTCAGAAACAGGTTGGAATTAGGCATGGGCTGCTCAGAAATCGCCCCTAGCGTTTTGCCTTTAAGTGAGTCACATGAGAGTATCGGCGCGTACGCACCATGTGCGCGTGCGCGTCGATTGGCTATTTCTTCATCCGTGTGGACGCGTCATGTACACGTGCGCGTCTCTATGCCAAATCACTTTTACGCGTGTGCGCCCATTGATGCATTCCCAATTCTTGTTTCCTCATGCATTCTCCACTTTGCATGCTTTTCTCCTCATTTTTTCCATCCAATACTTGCCTTATGAACCTGAAATCACTCAACAAACACATCAAGGCATCGAATGGAATTAAAGTGAGTTAAAATCACCAATTTAAGGCCTAAAAAGCATGTTTTTTTACACTTAAGCACAATTCAATGGAGAATTACAAAATCATGCTATTTTATTGAATAAATGTGGGAAAAGGTGATAAAATCCCCCAAATTAAGCACAAAATAAACCATGAAATCGGAGTTTATCACCTACCCGCCCCGTTGCTACCCCTATTTGGGATAAGGTTATTTAAATTATATTTCAAATTTTGGTGTACTCCAATGCAATAAACAAAATTTTTATGTACTCTCATACCACAAATGAAATTTCAAATTTTTAAACGAAATAATTAAATATAATTATTGAAATTTAAAATTTTAAATTTACAAAATTTTATTTGTTGTATGAAAGTACATAAAAATTTAATTTGTTGCATGAGAGTATATAAAAATTTGAAATATAATTTAAACAACCTTATGTCAGAAATAAGAAATGGATTGATTGGTTTATCCAAAGTAACTATGCTGTTAATAGTGGCGGGCAGTTTAACGGTGCATTTGTGAACGTGTTAACGTGCTTATTTTAAATGGACAGTCCATTTTTTCTTATTTAAAATTGACGGTTTATCTTTTCTATTATTTGAAACATTCCATTTTTAAGAGTTTGGTCAAATTAAAAGCATTAATATTTTTTATTATTTTTAAAAATTATATTAAATTATTTATAAATGCATCTATCTCAAAAATTGAAAAACTATGTATATCTCGTTTACACTGTAGATGGATTACATACAAAATTGTCTCGTTTACCGTGCAAGCGAGACAAGAAAATAATATTTATTTGGGTAAATATTTTTTAAATTATTTATTTTAGTAATTATTACAAGTTTAATCACCCGTGCTATGCACGTGATAAGATTGAAATTATAATTTTAAGTTGTTATGTTAAATTTTATTTTAATTATAATAATTTAATTAATAAAAAAATAACTTGTATGCGTTGTTTTTCTTTTCTTAATATAGTGTTAATTGTATTAACTATAAAATAGTTATTTAATCTACTTTTTTCAATAAATTAGGCATATATACTCAATATGACCATAAATAATCTAGTAATACTTAAATCTACCAACAAAGTTTTATATGTTGGTATACTGTGAAGTAAGAAAATATCAAAATCAGCTCAAAATGAAGAATAAATTAATAGAGAATCCTAATGCAGAAAGTTTTGTAATAAACAATAAATAATTTAAACCTACTGAATAATAATTCAATGCTATCATTTGATACCTGTAAAATATATACATGAAACAACACTGTATCAATGTTTGTATATAAAATTATATGATTAACGTAATTATAAAATTGTTTGTCAAGAGAATAAAATTATACGAATTTTTATGATAATTTTAATATTCTCAAACTATTAATGTACAATAAGAATTCATCTATTAATTCCTAGAATTTCTAAATTTTTTTAAGTGATAGTAATAAATTTTAATAAATAAATAGATTTAGTAAGACATTTTGTTATCACCTTTTTATTATAGGCTCTCAAAAACTTCTCTATATATCACATTCATCGTGCAGTAATTTCCAAGTGTATTAACCCGTGCCATGCACGTGATAAGATTAAAATTATAATTTTAAATTATTTTATTAAGATTAATTTAAATTATAATAATTTGATTAATAAAAATATAACATGTTATGTATTATTTGTTTTTTCTTAAGCTAGTGTTAAATATATTAACTCTAAATAGTTATTAATTGGTTTTAGTAATCTATTTTCTTCAATAAATCAACCATATATACTCAATGTGACCATAAATAACTTAATAATACTTAGACCCACCAACAAATTTTTATATGTTGCTTTACTGTCAAATAAGAACATATCAAAATTAGCTCAAAATAAATAATAAATTATTAGAGAATCCTAATACACAAAATTCTCTAATAAACAATGAATAATTTAAATCTACTAAAAAATAACTCAATATTTTTCTTTGATACTTGCAAAACATATACCTAAAATAATATTATATCAATGTTAGTATACAGTTTTACAATCATCGACCGTATTTACTATACATGACTCCTTCTTAAAAGTTATTATATACACGTGTGCAGTTAGAAGATAAATTATTGGACTTTATTTTATTTTTCTAAATTATTATAATTATGCATTATTCATTAAATGCTAATTGTAATATTGTAATATAATTATAATAAAGATATTTTTCTAAAATAAATTTAGAAGAGAGAATAGTACTTTCATTTTGGAGGAAAAATGAATTCATGAGAAATTGACACCTCAATTTTATTAGTTGATAATGTATTAAATATTGATTTTATATAATTATAATAAAAATATTTCTCTAAATTAGTATAATCATGCATTATTCGTTAAATGTAAATTGTAATATAATTATAATAAATATATTTTTTTAAAATAAATTTAGAAAAAAAATAGTGATTTCATTTTAGAGAAAAAATAAATTCACGAGGAATTAACACCTCACTTTTATTAGTTGGAAAAAATCCAGTTTTAGTATATTTTGTCATTATTATACATTTTTCTCTAATCATATATCCACTGTTTTCTTTTCTTTGTTTCAGCATTTTGAACTTGGGTTTAACTTCTCATAGTTCTCACTTCTCAGTCATTCTATTAGATGTAGTTGATAACTATTGAAATTCTTTGATTAATATAGGAGAAAAATATATTATTATATGATAGAATTAATATGAGTATATTTTATTAATAAATAAACAAAGTTAATATAAAATAAAATTATAAATAAAAAAACAAAAAAAATAAAATTAAAATAGCAAAAGTGATAAAAAGATTATTTTTATAATTTTGTTTTGTCATTTTTATGTATAGAAGATTAGAAAATAGTAAATTTTTAACTAAATTAATTTATATTTGTTGTATTCAATTTAAATAAGTAATAAATTATCTTATTTTAATTTATTCCTTAAATTTATATATCATAAAAATTAAATCAAATAATTAATATACATAATTTTAAATTATGTGATACTTAAATATCTATTCAAATCAATTAGTTGATATAATTAATTCATCATAATGAATTGACTTTAATGAGTTAAACAAAATAATACAGAAGCATGCTACGTTGATTCATTCATTAAAGGTAAAAATTCGATTTTTATATGATAGGATAGATAATATAATAGACGACGAGAAAGAGAAAGATAAACATTTTAGATCCTAAGTTATTTCATTTGAATGTTGCAATGTGAGTATCACATTATTTTACTTATTATACCTTATAGACCATTTTGTAACTTTATTTCAATATCAATAGAATTTCACTACCTTTGAGTACTAAATTAAAATTTAAAATGAAACTAAAAAAAGTAAAGAGTATAAAATTATTGATTGAAAAAAACTCTAAATAATAAAAAGGCAAATTAACTTTAATATTAAATTCATTAATACGATTTTAATTTTATATAATAGTTAGAAAATATATTAGTAAAAGCAAATGGAAGAATAGCTTTAATTAGTATTTGATAAAATATTCATTTAGAATAATTAAAAAATATAAAATTATGATATTATTAAAAATAATACATTTTTATGTTAAAAAAATTATATTTAAATAAAATATTTATAAAATATAAAATTTAGAGTAACATAGCTTTATAAACATTAATCATTAATCAATTATGAACTAACATAAAATTATAATATAATTTATTTATGAAAAAAATCAATAATTAATATTAATATATATAAAAATCATCCAAATACTTTAATTAAAAGTATGAATAGTTAATTATTATTCAATATTAATAATATTTTGTTCATAAAAAAACTGAAAATATAATTATTCCGATTTAGATTTTAGAAAAATAAACGTATAAGTAACAAATGATCTATTTTATCATGTATATTATAAATTAATGAATTAAACTAACTGATATAATAAATTATAATTAATTAATTAGTATAAATTATAATAAATTATATGATATTTAAAAAGAAAATAAAATGAATAAAAGAATAAAAAAATAGAAGAATAGAAAACTACAATAAAATAAATTGAATGTAAGTTTTTTTTCTTTTTACAAATTTTATATCACATCTGCTTCAATAATAATAAATAAAAATACATCAACTTAATATCTAAGAAAAAAAGATGAGATAAAATCATAACACAATTCTAAAATAAAAGCTTAAATTAAACCGTAATATCATTGCACAACACAAATTAAAAGTAATTTCACACTACAATATACCACACAAATAGATAAATGACTTAAGCTTAATTATGAATTTTTTTATTTATTTATGCAAACATGATAACACCATGGTCTATAAATTCTTAATGGATAACATATCATATATTGCTCTAAATGATGAACACGGGAGTTGAAGAGTGTATGCTGATTTGTGTTCATGATAGTTGCCTTCTTGTGACAGCGCTTCATAGGAAGAAAAAGAATTGTTGTAAAAGCTACCCAATGAAAGAGTAATTAGTAAATGAATGATATTTTCTTTTAGCATGTATGGTCTTTTACAGTGGTAAAATAAAAATGGAATGAATAAAATTTTGTATTTTTATATTAGAAATAGAATTTGATATTTATCCTAATAAAATTAAATAATTAATTAGTTATATTTAAATAAATAAAATAAATTAAATAAAAATATTTTTACGAATTAATCAAATCAATTAGTCAATACAAATAATTAGTATAATTAATTTTATTTGATTTATTGAATTCAAAAAATAAATTAGAAAATAATTGATTGAATTAATTAGTTGATATAATTAATTTATTATAATTGATTGGATTTAATGAATTAAAAAAATAAATAGAAAAACATAGGAGACAGTGATTTTGTTTAACTAAATTAATATGTATTTATTATATTTAATCATTATAAGTAACAAATCATCTATGTTATTATATATCTTATTTAATCTTGCATGGCACGGGTAATTATAAGTTATATTTTTATTTCTAATTATTTACGTACATAAATGATTAAAATATATAACATAAATATTATAATTATTATAATTCTATGATATAATTATAATTAACATATTTTATCATAATTAAATATTGATTTGATATAATTATAATGAAAATACTTTCCCAAAATAATATAATCTACTATTATTCATCTACTAATTATTTGACAATAAACCTTAATATGATTTTTTACATCTCCGCTATGGGAAATAACTATTTAGATATACCAAATAATATGTAATATATTACTACCTGTATAAGTTAAGGCACAAATACATGATTTTATTAAGGTGATTGAAACTTTCACCAAATAGAATATGACCTCAATCGAATAAAAAAGGGTACTCGATTTTGCATTAATTAGCTAGTTGAAGAAATAACATACTCATTCATTATTCATATTTCATTATATTTTTTAAATAATATATAGAAAATATATATCCTGTGTATAAAAATGTGACTATTAGTAATTTTATTAATAAACCTTTTTTAAACTATTACTAATTTCAATTTTAATAGAAAATTTGAGGAAATAATTTCGCTTGCCATAAATAATATACTAAAACTGTTAGTATATATATTATCTTCTATATGGTTAATTGAATTTATCAATGATTTTCCCGTGTAAATCGTTATTACCCAGTTTTTAATAACTACTTAATATACAAAATTTGAAATTAGAAATTGTTATTACTAATTCAATTAACTGGTTAATTGAGTAATAATTGTCAAAGTTGCAAAATCATTGATTTACTCAATAGATTTTCATATATTATTTATATTTCAAGTAATAATTTAAAATTATATTATTTACCCAGTTAATAATACTATTATTAATAATTATTTTTTGCATTTATTTTTAAATCAATTATTAAATAATTATTTTTGTTAAGATAATTGTTTATAAATTATTTCAAATTATATTTTGTTAAGATATAATTATTTAGATTATTACTCATGGCACGGGTATAATTTCATTTTATACCAATTAATCAATTATAATTATATGACACGGATGTAATTTCAATTTTATCCACCGATTATTGGCAAATAAATTTTATTCCAATTATAAATAAAATCTGTTTTTATTGGCAAATAAATTTTCTTTAGGTCAACGATTTAATATATGTGTAGGTTCATTTTTTGTCAAATATAATGAAAATACAAATAAAAAAAATAAAAGATAAAAATAAACTTAATAATATCTAACACTACTTTATTTTATTAAATTATTTAAAAATAGCAAATCCACAAAAAATAATCGTAATATATAAATTGAGGCAATAATTTAAAATTCTATAATTATAATTTAATCAAATACTAATAGTAAAACCAAATTACCTAAAAAATATTGAACTTATTCTAGTCCTTAGTCACGTATAGTATAGAATCATTCTTGTAACGACAACTAACTGAAATAACATCGTAAGTTTCAATATTTAGAATTCGTACAAAATCAAACCATCCTCTTGTTAGATAAGCTTCATCATTCGTTATCCAAACAATGCGGCAAGATATAGAATTGTCACACGAGAAACCAAACTAACTCTTATTCCCCTCAATGGCATTGCATGTATGCAAAAGAAAGCTGGTAATTTCTGAAAAAAATTAAAATATATTAAAAATTTATTCTAATAATGAACAGCTTAAACTAAGAAAATTTAAATATATTACCAATCGTTGAAATTGCATATCTGAATTTGTCACGAATTTAGCAAAACTGAACTGAAACTGAGGGAATTCAATTTCATTATGTGCTCCACTTCAAAGATTTTCGGGCTGACGTAAAAAGCATGGAGGGGATGAAACTTGAACTTGCCCTATAAAGTTCCGTGGATGCAATTCCTCAATCAAAAATCGAGCTTCTCCTAAGAAATCTAACTTTAACCATATTCCATTGGGTTGGTCATAATAGGTGAGTAAATCCAACCATCCTTCGATAAAATAGAGACTATTGCCTCTTCTTTGAACGCTTACATCCATATAGTTGGAACCCGAATCAGTGAAGACAACTCGATGAGGTATTTGATGGATGTGATGCATTGTAAATGATTGTGGTAAAAGACAATCGAACTGGAACATTAGACGATAAGAATAACTTAGAGTAACAACAAATAAAAAATTATCAAAAGAATAATATAATATAATGAGTATATGAAAAGTATTATAAAAATTATAAATTGTACCTTAAAAGGATCAACTTCAATAAAAAACGAAGAATACATTCTTATTCTATGAATTAGTAAAAAAAACACTAAATATAAAATTATGAATTGACTCTCAAATTTAGATTCATGTACCACAGGAAAACACTATATATAGACTTTAGTAAAACAAAAATAAATATGTAAATTACCTATTATTAAGATAATTTTTTAATAATGCATTAAATTTTGATTTGATACAATTATAATGAAGATATGTGTCTAAATTAGTATAATTATATATTATTCATTAAATATTAATTACAATATAATTATATTAAAGATATTTTTTATAAAATAATTTAGAAAAATTATTTGATATACGTGAATGAGGTAACAAAGATTTATTATTATTATTATTATTATTATTATTATTATTATTATTATTATTATTATTATTATTATTACTATTATTGATATTATTATTATCATTAAAAATATTAAAAGTATTTTTAATTAATAATTGATAAGTAGTTTAATAGTGCATTAAATATTGATTTGATATAATTATAATGAAGATATGTTGTTAAATTAGTATAATTATATATTATTTATTTAGTATTAATTATAATATAATTACAATAAAATTATTTAGAATAGAAAAAAAATTTATTCATTTTGGAAGGAAAACGGAGGCATGAGAAATCGACACGTCACCTTTAGTAGTTGGGAGAAAATCCAATTTTAGTATATTAATAGATTAATAGATAATAGATAGATAGATATTTAATTTATTTATTTATTAAAAAAAAAACTAAGAACCGTTGTATATTAATTTTGAACTCAAATATCCTCTTCTCTAATTCTCGGTGACTGATTTGTAATTACTTTATCGTAAATATATAAATATATATAAAGAAATATCTGGAACCTTCTCCTGGCTTCCGCGTCACCGGATACGTTCATCTCCCGTCGTCTCCCATTACCAATTATTCTTCATTCTTCATTCTTCATTCGTTGACCTTCCCTTACTTTTACTCCCTCTTAGATCAAATTTATGACCAAATTTCTCAATATTTTCATTATCCTATCCGATTTTGTTCTTCTACTCCTGCAGTTTCAGGTAATTCCATAATCTCCCTTATTGTTCCGCACCACCCATTTCAACTGTTATCCTCTGAATAAATTATTATCTGTCTGTTTTTCTCTATTCTTTTTTACTTTTGACTGATAACTGATTGTTTCGAAGTCGTATTTTTTTCTTTCGTTTTATCCGTTTGTGGTTTAGGATGGTATCGTATGGGTTTTCGTGAATTTCAAGAATTTCGTTGTGGAAGTTGAGAGAATTTCTTTGAAAAAATTTGTTGTATGGTTAAATTGTTCGAAATATGGTTGTTGATGTGTCCCGACATGAAGTGGTTAAGTTAACACCATTATGAATTATGGCTTATGCGCTTGAATTTGTTGAAATTTCCCCGTGTTGGATCGTTCATCTTTTATTGAATTTTATTCAAAGAAATTCGAGCCTTGGCAGATATAAAAAAGGAGGATTTGGTGCTGGGTTTCGGAGGTATCGCTATTTCTGTACCCTTAGTTTTTGTGAGGATAGCGATACCTGCTGTTGTACTGTTTTGGTTGAAATAAAACAGAAATATGAACAATTATAGTTTTACTCTCAGATTACTAAGTACTTTTACAGGTCAACTAGTTCCTTATTAAAAACAATGACTTTAATGAGTAATATCGTCATTTTGGGTCACTCTTTGGACCTCCAACTGTATAACTACTCGAAAATCATTAGATCGTGTTGATATTTGATTACTTAGATCAAACATGGAAACTCTGTCAAGCCTTTTTAAAATCTCGGTTACATGGAGGGGAAAGAAGTTTGCTGTGGAGATGAATTCAGGTGCCACTGTGAAGGACCTAGGGCAGGAAATGCAGAAATTAACAAATGTCCAAGAAGATACTATGCGGTTCATTGTTCCACTGAGCTCTGGGAAAAACTCAAAGCTTCTGGCTCCATTTTCTGTAGAGCATGCTTGTTTAAGTTTGTTGGAAACTGCCATTACTGAGGTAATAAACGCTTTTACTCTTATATGTGCCTTATGATCTTAGAATGATATGGTTCTTATTGTGGCTCACCTATATTCAGTGTCTATGTTTCTATTTTTATATGCTATTCTACCAGCTATATTGTATCCATTTCTTCCATCTTTGTGTTTTTGTGAAAAATTCATGCCTGCAATTGGATTGAATTTTTCCATGGAGTGAGGAAAAAGAAATTGTGTTGTTATTACCTTTTTAGGTTATTTGAATTGATCATTCTTATGGTTAGCATAGCTGTAAAATGTGAAGTTACTTTAGAGTGGCAATGATATGCTTATTATTAAACCCTGCTCCCTTTTTAACAAAATCCCAATTAATTTCTTCATAAGTATTAGAAGTTTATTTACTTTGGAGAACAACCCATGTATGCAATTTTAGGCTATTGGCCCATCACCATGGAATTTCGGCCCTTCACTTCAACCCAAGAAAAGCAAAGCATGGACCACCATTTTTGCTTGTGAGTTTCTTGAATTGGAATGGGATGGGAGATGATTTGGATACTCCATGTTAAATAGAGGGAATGAGTTTATTCTTCTAATACTTTCTAATTGTTAAATAAAAAAGTATTAATTATTTTTTCAAAAAATTCAAGGCATTGGTTGTACTTATATAATATTAATTTATGCTTGAATTTATCCATATAATACTGTTCTGGATGATGGTTGTATTGGATTAACTTTTTATGGCTTATTGTTCCCTAATTTTCCATGTTTCCTCCTTAGGCCAAGACAATTAAAATGATGGGTGTGTCATCAAATGAAGTTGAAGAAGTTCTTCAAAATGCGAAAGCAAATTTCAGAATTGCTGGATTTGAGGACGAGGAGAAGAGAATGAAACAGAGGGTTTCACATGGATCTCGTTTTTCATTGAAACTTCCACAAGGTCCTTATATTTTTTGTGAATTTCGGACATTTGAAATTCCAGGAATAGAGGTATTGTTCTATTATTATTATTATATGATCATTGTTCTTTTTCAAGAATAAAGCTTATATCTCTGAAATTTGTTCTTTATAGTTTTGCTGTTGATTTTACTGTTTCAGTATCCTGCTTTTGGATTGGGAAAGTGTTTGCTATGCATATGACACTTTGCCAAGCTTCTTTATTGTGTTAATATTGAATGATTTCCCATTATATTCTTTGCCACACATCTCATAACATGAAATTCCTAATTGTGGTTTTCTCAACTGATTATGGATGAACTCTGTATTTTCTTGTCTTCAGCTGAATCCTCCCCCCTCTGAGGCACTTAAAAGAATGCACATGCTTGCTGCAGATCCTGGAATTATTGCAGTCATGAACAAGGTACATTTAAGAGATTTTCAGTATATGAATGCATTCTAATTACAACTTGGGGCATGTTCTGACAAATGTAATACATATTACAGCATTGTTGGTGTGTAGGAATAATGAGCGAGATGGCTCCCGTTGGTTATGTTGGCAAGAGTCCAAAATGTCTTCTTGGTTTGAACAAGGTAATGGCTTTTTCAGTATAGGAAGCAGCCATCATTATTCTTTTGTTGATCTCATTCCTTCTTTTCATTGTTGTTTACAGAATCAGGGAGAGGAGATATCATTGCGTCTTCGAACGGACGACCTCAAAGGTTTCAGGAAGTATGAAAGTATCAAGAAAACACTACTGCATGAACTTGTAAGTTACATAACATGGAGAAGTATATACAACATTCGAACAGCCATAAATATCTCTTCTGTAGCTGCAAATATTGCACAGACCCTCGGTAAAAGTTTTGTTCAGTTCCTTATATTTTAAGAATGATCTTGAAGTTTAAAAACTTAAAAAGAGAAAAATATCCTTTATCCTTGTGACAACAGTTAGTTACACTGTTTTTTATTATTTAAAGAAAATTCTGTTCCTACAACCCAAATGTATAACTCAACCAGACAGTTATTTTAGATGAGGGACTAAAATCAATTTTCTTTTGAGCTACCAAAAAAGATTGCTAATTTTATGTAACGTTCATTTGTGAAAACTATGCTGGGCTTCTTACTCAAATGTTCATAAAATAAAAATACAAAGAGAAAGTAATGTGCTTTTGTCCATTTGACAACAATGGTTGTGGAACTATCTAACTCATTATTTGTTTCAGGCTCACATGATACACACTGAACATGATGCAAACTTTTATGCTCTAAATAAGCAGGTGTGTGTACCTGCTTAAATACTTGTCTGTCTGTCCATTTTTCTTTTGCTTTGTATTAGGTACTGTATGTTAATTTAATTTGCCTAATTGCAGTTAAATCAAGAAGCTGCTAATTTGGATTGGACTAGATCTGCAAGCCACACTCTGAGTGGAGTAAGGAATTCTGAAATCCATGAAGAAGATTTTATAGCCGAAAGTAGCGATGTTCGCCAGAAGCTTGGAGGTAACAGGATAGATCAGCTGAGAAGTGCCCGTGAATCTTCTATCAGTGCTGCTTATCTTCGGATGGCTAATGTTTCTCTCAATAAGTCGGGAGGTTCTGAAGTATATCAAGAGCTGGATCCCGATTATTCTAGCGTTCATGCAAGTGAAAATCCTGATCATATGATATCCATTTCCAAAGAAATCGTAGCTAATGACACGCCCATCCTTGTTGAGAAAGGACTTAGCAGTGAACCTGACGCACATGATGATACTATTAAAGGAATGAAGCAGGAGCCTGATCCAGATGATTCTGATCATGGTAAAACTGTTAATTATGATTTTTCTTTTAGGATATATTGGTATCAGAACTGTATTTCAACAAAAACCAATTTATTTTAGCAGAGACTTTGCATACTCAGACCAGTGACATGTATTCAGCTACAATGCATGTATCTAGAGAACCTGATCCGGATGATTCAGAATCTTCTTTGAAGTCAGTTAATGCAAGTCAAGGTAATTCTTCCCCTGACATGAGTATTCTTGATAGGCTTATCCTGTCAATGATTTAAAAGAACCTGTTGGTGAACTATATTTTATGCAGATACAAGTAACATGGCTGAACATGACCTCGATGATCCTGTATTTCCCACTCCAAGCTTTTCTACAATGCAGATCGATGAGCCAGATCCTGATGACCAAGAATTTCAGAGGATTAATGATCCTGTAACTGCTGTTTGTAACCGTTTACAGATGGCCCTGGAAATTCTGAGAGGTGAAGCTACTCCAATGCAAACTGCTTCAATTGTCCAAACTCTCCTGAAAATAGTCAGGTATGCTTATTCAAGATTATATGATCGTTGATATCATTTGTACCTTTTAGCTGAATAGGCTTTCATATTCTTTAAGGAGTTAGATTAAAATGTCTTAGAAATACTTATGGCAAATTTATGGGTAGTCAGTTATGACAGCATCATGTTATCCATTGATCATGTTTGGTATCCATGGCAGTAATGTAATTGAACACCCTGAGGAGATGAAATACAAGAGGTTGCGGAAGGTACATTCTGTGTTAACTTTAGTCATATCGTGCTTTTGGCAATGCTTCATCCTAATATTTCCTGTATCCTGCAGGCTAATCCAGTCATTGAGAGGAATATCATTGGTAACAAAGGTTTGCACCTAGACTCTCCACTTTCATTTTAGCATGCCTGATGTGTACAAGTACCACTTGGACAAAATTTTTCCTGTGTGCGCATGAGATTTTATCTCCCATTTATAGATATCATTCATAGATATAATTACGTCACGTTTGGAGAGTTGTTTCTATATATAGCTGCAAAAGAAATACTTAAGTGTATGTAAAGCAAGTAAGCAACTTTTGCAGAGTATCATTCTGAATGGGGTTGCTAACTTTCTAAATTTTGAATGCTACACAGCTGCCTTGGAAATTCTCTTTCTGGTTGGCTTCAGTGAAGATGTCATAATGGACAATCTTGGGAAGCCAGAAGTGTATTTGGTGCTGAAGCGGAATGACCCTGGCTTGTTGTGGCTGGCAAAATCCACCCTTCAATCCCGCTAGCCCATAACAGTGACTGGAAAGAGAATAGCTATATTCATGTCCAAAAAATTATATGCTAGCGCTCTGCAAATAAGATGGCCATTGTGTTGTATTTAGGTGGAGTTAAGTCCCAGAGTGTTGTTTCAAATTGGCCGAATGCATTAAATTAGTCGTCGAGATTCCAATTGCACTAATTACACCCCTTAGATTGGCAAAAGTGCATTATGTTAGTCTCCCAACCTTTTTCCATCAAGGGACTCATCATGCTGTAGGGATAACGTAGTGCACTTTTGCAGATCTCAGGGATGCAATTGGTGCAATTAAGATCTCAAACACCATTTTAATGCACGAAGCCAATCTTAAGGATTACTTTGGAGCTCATTCTATTTAGGTGAGGGGAAATATATATATATATATATATATATATATATATATATATATATATATATATATGTGTGTGTGTGTGTGTGTTTAATTGTAAAGCCCATTCGGATGTAATGTAAATAGAAGGATTATGTTTGTGACATTGAAATCTTGAGGGGCACTGCAAGGCTTGGTTTAGTGGCATTTGTATATGTCTTGCTAGAGTTTATCACGGTTTAAATCCTAGCTATGACTAAAAAGTGGTTATATAGAGCCTATGACGGGGTGTGTGTTGTTAGGGTGTAACTTGACAATATATATATCTTGAGGGAAGAAAAGTGGATTATATCTTTACTGCAAGGAAGAATAGATTTCCTGTTGGTCACTGTACGACGTAAAATGTTATATTTTTATGATTATTACAAATAGATTGTATTATTTGAGAAAATCACTTCCGTGTGCAAGACAAAATTTTATATGCCCATCATCCATGCACATTTGTCAT
Organism: Arachis stenosperma; assembly: GCF_014773155.1. Classification (NCBI taxonomy): domain Eukaryota; kingdom Viridiplantae; phylum Streptophyta; class Magnoliopsida; order Fabales; family Fabaceae; genus Arachis; species Arachis stenosperma. Next base: position 84,918,518 of record NC_080381.1, read on the forward strand.
CGTTAGTTTTCGAAGTAAGTGAAGTGTTGTTTTTGTCTCTAATGTTTAGGGGTAAGTTTTAAAGTTGTTTTTAATGTTAAATTGTTTTATTTAAGTTTCTAATATTCTAAAATTGTTTTAATGTTGTCTTGTCGTTAGAGATTTGTTAACAGAACGGTGAGACAAAATTAAAATGATTTTGAAAGATTAAAAACTTAAAATAGGACAAAAATATTGGGGATAAAAACAATACATTATTTTTAGAAGAATTATTAAATTAAGTAAAATAAAAATAAATTTAAATAGAATAAATTATATTATGGATTTAAATTTTTTTCATTATAAAATACTTTTAAAATGAATAGTAGATAAATTTTTGGAAAAAGAAAAAAATGAGTGTGATATATATATATATAATAAAGTATAAATTTATACATTTTTTATTTCTAATGTATCAAACGTCTTTAATGTTTAATTTAAATAAATTTTACTTTTAACTTAAAAATAAATTTTAATTTTATTTTTTAATAATATTAATTTTTTATGATAGATAATTATTCAATTATTTTTTATTCATATCTAAGTAAATTACACTTAATCAAATTACTTTCATTCTAAATAAATTTATTTTTTTATTTTACTCAAAGATTTTTACTGATCATGAAATGTTTGTAGAATGACTAATACATAAACTTGCGAAAAAAAGCATGGTACATATACAATAAAATACAAATTATATCTTGTCTCTATTATACCAAACTTTTTTAATGTTTAATTTAGTTAAATTTTATTTTTAATTTTAAAATAAATTTTAATTTTATCCTTCAATAATATCAATTTTTAATGTAAATAATTATTCAATTATTTTTTTAATTACATCTAAGTAAATTGCTCTTAATCACATTTCTTTCATTCTAAATAAATTTATTTTTTAATTTTAATCTTAAAAGTTTTTAATCATTATAAAATATTTGTATAATGACTAGTAAATAAACTTGAGAAAAAAAAGGAGAATAGTACATATACAATAAAGTATAAATTATATCTTTTGTCTCTATTATACTAATTTTTTTAATGTTTAATTAGTTAAATTTTATTTTTAATTTTGAAATAAATTTTAATTTTACGCTTCAACAATATCAATTTTTTATGATAGATAATTATTTAATTATTTTTTTAATTGTATCTAAGTAAATTATTCTTAATTACATTATTTTTATTTTAAATAAATTTATTTTTTAATTTTATTTTTAATCACATTACTTTCATTCTATGTAAATTTATTTTTTATTTAAAACAATTACAAAATAAATTAAATAATTATCTATCGTAAAAAAATATTAAAATTATGATTAAAAGAGAGGTAATCAAGTATCAAATTAAAAGCTGATCAAAGGGCAAGCTTAGCATGAAGAATGGAGTGCCAAAGGACACAAGCATCAATCCATGCTAGCCATGCAAGATGCATAGAAGGAGGTGTGACACGCATTGAAGAGCTAGAACAGGGGCGCGCCACGTCCTAAATCAGGAAGCAGGGGGCGTGCCACGTTTTGGAGGAAGGAAGCAGGGGCGTCTCACGCCCCATAATAATTGAACCTGGCGTGCCATGGCACGCCCTAGCACAATCAAAGCGGGGCGTGCCATGCCCTATGGAATCAAGCAATGGCATGCCACGGGAGAGGGGAAGCGTGCCATGCCTTGGACCATGAGAAGCCCTTGGAGCAATTCAACAAGAACATCCTAGTTAATTCCAAGCCCACAAGGAGGGCGTGCCATGTGAAGAATTGGGGGTGCCATGCCCTAACCAAGAGAAGCCCTTGGAAGCACTTCAAGATGAAGGGTGTGCCACGCCAAGGGTTAGGCGTGCGACGTCTTAACCAATCAAGAGAGGTGTGCCTCACCCTAGCCTAATTTCAACTCTTGGGAGTGTTGTCCAATTCAGGCGTGCCATGAGGAGTCATGGACGTGCCATGCTAGGCCCAAAATGTCTTGTCTGGTGTTGATTCCTTCAAAATTCAACTTTGAAGATTTGATTTCAATTTGAAGATTGACGAAAATTCTGTAGTTAAATTAGTTTTGATTTCCTTCTGATTCTGTTTTGAAATTTAAGATTTGAATTAGTTAGAGATTATCTTAATTATTTTGATTAAAATAAGATTAAGATTTGAATTTGAATTAGAAAATAAGCTAGGTATGATAAGTGAATTACAGTTACAGAGGAAGGACACCCAGGTTTCCACCATAGGCTTTTCATCTTTGTGTTTTTACATTCTCCATGAGTTACTAATCCTTTGTCATCGGGTTACGGGCTTTGTTTTTGTTTTTTATGAATTATTAATCTAAGTTTCCTTCTGATTTAAAACTTGCATTGGTCCATTTATGATTGAGTATTTCGTTCTTCATCCCTAAACGATTACTAGTGCCGACAGGTGTGCTAATCTCGACTTGAATTTGTTTACTGACTCAATAGAACCTATATCTGAATCGTGCTTGAAAACTCTTTCACGTGACTTCTTAAATTGATTAGACATAGAGTTTTTAAAGCGTGTGACATCACATGATTTTCGATTACCCTAGTTTTGAATATGTGACATATAATTAGGATTAGGACGATTTCCAAAAATTATGTTTCCGTATAAAATTTAATTGGACATGACTAACTTAGATACGTGACATATAATATAACCTGAGGACTACTCTTGAATCTTATGTGAAATTGAATCGTTTTTTGCACTTAACCTCTTCAGTTAATTGACTAACCAAGACATTGGCTGTTGATTAATTGAGGAGACACCGAGGAGCCAAGGTATTGGAAATAGATTAATTAAGATTCGTCGTGAACGATCCTTGCTTGCCTTGAACAGAGAAAACAAAGTTTGATTCTTCTAAAGACTTATGCATCTCCAAAAATCCTTGACTTCCTCATCATATATATTTTCCTCCAACAATCACACATACTGCCTCAAGCAATTCAAAACCCTAGCTTTCAACTTTCCTCAAGCTTTTACTTTTTCAGCAAGTCTTCAAGATTTCAGCACTCAACAATTCTAGGTTTCATTGGTCTAATTAGTATTTTAATTCAATATTTGCAAGCTCAATCCATTAATCCTCGTCGAAATGATATCCACTCACTATGGTATTACTTGAACGATCCGGTGCACTTGTCGGTATCCGTGAGCTTTACTTTTCACTCATCAATAGTTAGCATTAACTTCTTCTAGAAAGATAAGATTTAATTGTTAGGATTTAGTTCATATTAGATTTTAATTATTGTTTTGAATTTGAATAAGTGTCATCTTATCCTTTGGAGGTATAGAAGATAAGATTAGATTTTGAATTTCAAATAGTTAGGAAGTTAGAAGATAAATAAGTGAACAAAGTTCACATCTAGATGAAGGAATGAGATCATCTACGGATTCGAAAACTCTTTAGTTTTAGGTTGTTTTCTTTTCTACCATGAGTAACTAAACCTCCCCTTGTTAAAAGTTAGGAGTTCTGTTTGATTTTATGGATTAGTAATTGATGGGGGAAAAATCGTCGGTAAATATTTTCACAAAGATAAGCGCGTTGCAAGTATAGTTCTAAACCGACAATTAAACCTCAATCAAATTTAAATAGTTTGTCACTTAAGCAAACCCAATAAAATCAACCGAAGTATTTAAACCTCGGGTCGTCTCTCAAAGAATTACAGGGAAGTATACTTATAATTGGTTATGGGAAAGCATATTTTTGGGGTTTTTGTAATAAGAGACAAGTAATGTAAATAACAAGGAAATAAGATAATAACTAAGAAAAGTCCTAGCATGGATTGAGAATTGGAATTCCTATCCTCATTATCATCATCAATTGTGATGGTAGTTGCAATTTGCTCTCACTTAGTTAACCTCTAACAATGAAGGAAAGTCAAGTGAGTAAATCAACTTGAGTTCACAAGTCCTAATCAAAGACTAGAGTTAGTGAAGCTCAAGCCAACTAGCAAGTCTCAATCACCAATCAACAAAAGACCTTTGATAATTCAAGAGTCTCCAATTAATCAATCCAAGCTAAGAATATAAAAATCTAAATTAACATCTTACCAAACATTTTATCAAACACTTGGAAGGCACAATATAAAAACCTAGAAAACTAACAAGACCTAGCAAAATCTAAGATTAACAATTCCAAAGGAATAATAATAACAACAAATAAAACAAGAAGCAATAAACATGAAATACCTCAAATTGCATTAAAAGAGAATTGAATCTATGAAGAATTCATAAACTAGATTAGCAAAATAAGGAAATCACAAAGGGAAATAGATAACTAAAGTACTAAAGCAATAGAATGTAAAAGAGAAACTAAATTAAAGCAACATGGAAATCTGAATTGGAGAAGAAATAAACCTAAAAGTCCTAAAACCTAGAGAGAGGAGAGAGCCTCTCTCTCTCCAGAAAACTACATCTAAAACCTACAAATTATGTGAATGAATGTGTGAATGATTGATTTCCCCATCCAGCTCCACTCTGTAGCCTCTAATCAGTATTTTCGGTCCTGAAACTGGGTCCAAAGCAGCTCAGAAATAGCCCCTAGCGATTTCTGATACGTGCAGCACGTGACTCTGTCACGCGTACGCGTCGCCCACGCGTACGCGTCGTTGAACTTTTGCAAGGTCACACGTACGCGTGATCCACGCGTGCGCGTCGCCTAACTGCATAGCAACTATAGACAATTGCATATCATTTTGAAGCCCCGGATATTAGCTTTCCAACGCAACTAGAACCGCCTCATTCGGACCTCTGTAGCTCAAGTTATGATCGATTTAGTACGTAGAGGTCAGGCTTGACAACTTAGCAATTCCTTCAATTTCTTGTGTTCCTTCCACTTTTGCATGCTTCCTTTCCATCCTCTAAACCATTCCTACCCTATAAACCCTGAAAACACTCAACAAACATATCACGACATCAAATGGTAATAAGAGAGGATTAAAACTAGCAAATTTAAGGCCAAAGAAGCATGTTTTCAATCATAGCACAAAATTAGGAAGAAAAATGTAAAACATGCGATTTCTATGAATAAGTGTGGGAATAGTGGATAAAATCCATCAAATTAAGCACAAGATAAACCTTAAAAATAGGGTTTATCAGTAATGCCATTGTTTTCATTATTTTGATTCAGGCTTCTTTATTTTTTCAATTTTGAGTCTCATTCTTCATCTTTAATGGTTAGATGTATTAAAAAATATTATAATTTTGTTTTGGATTCTGTTATTACTTAGGAAAATTTAATATCGGAATTAGCTTAAAACTCTTTCTCATGATTTTCAACTTGACTAGGAATAGTATTTTGAAAATTGTGTGGCTTTAAATGAAAATCATTCTTAATCTCTTCTCTTAATTAGTTGATCAAATGATTGAAGATTAATTAAGTTAAGAAATATTAAATTGTCAAGAAATTGTGATTTGATTATAAATGATTTACTATGAAAAGAGTTTTGCATTAGTCAAGATAGGAAAACACAAGCGTTGCTTTTTCTAAGAGTTAAACACCTTCCCAATTAATTTCTAAATTCGTAAGCTTTCTCTGTAAGAACTGGAATAACAGTTTTAACAAAATAATAATTTAATGGCCCAGAATAGGTTTGAAAATATAGAAATTAATATTTTAAAAATAAAAAGGTAAAATTTGAATTCAATAAATTTTTGAGTGAGAAAATGTATCTTTTGCGAGAAAATTTTGTAAAAATGCGTACCAGTGCTTAAGCCGGCAGTACCGGCTCTATTCTGTCCGATACCGCCTATTTTGGAAAAAATAAGACTTTGAAAATTGAATTTATTGTTTTGAAAGGACAAAAATAATTTATAATTTAAAACCGGACACTAATCTAAAAGGTTTTGGCCCAAAGTGGACCGAACGGGCTAAAAACGCTAACGGGTTGGACCGGACCCAATTTGAGCCCAAGCCCAACATATATAAACACAACTAATGAGTATTTCAGCTCATTTCTAGCCCTAAAACAAGAAAGGGGCGCTGCTGAAGTGAGAAGAGTGGAGGTGAGGGTTTGCACTATTCATCTTCTCCTTCTTTTGGCCATAACTTGAGTTACGGAGCTCCGATATACGAGCCATTTTTAGCCACGCAAAGCTCTTGTCGAGCCCATCATTTTTAACTAAGATTTTCTGGTAAGATCTTGCATCTTCTGATCCAGCTTTCTGCCCTAATTAATTTTGCATTTTTACGTTTGGTTTTTAAGTAGATTTTGGTTGTTTAGGGGTGATCTAACATTGAAATATTGTTGGGTTTTGGCCCTAATCTTGTTGGATAAGGTAAGTTCTCACTAGTTCCTTGTGTTTAGTAGTTTTTGTGAATCCTAGGTTTGATGTTGTTATGTTGCATGATGTTAGATTGAGTTTTGGTGTTTGTTGGAGTTGGTTTGAGGGTTTTGGGTCGAGCTTGGTGGCTTTGTTTTGGTGTTTGGTGCATTTTAGAAATCGATCAAGGTATGGTTTCTGATGAGCGGATAATTTGTACGCTTTTTGGCATTGTTTTTAGTATGTTTTTAGTATCTTTTAGTTAGTTTTTAGTATATTTTTATTAGTTTTTAATTAAAATTCACTTTTCTGGACTTTACTATGAGTTTGTGTGTTTTTCTGTGAATTCAGGTATTTTCTGACTGAAATTGAGGGTCCTGAGCAAAAATCTGATCCAGAGACTGAAAAGGACTGCAGATGCTATTGGATTCTGACCTCCCTGCACTCGAAGTGGATTTTCTGGAGCTACAGAAGCCCAATTGGCGCTCTCTCAACGGCATTGGAAAGTAGACATCCTGGGCTTTCCAGCAATATATAATAGTCCATACTTTGCCCAAGATTTGATGGCCCAAACCGGCGCTCAAAGTCACCTACAGAAATTCCAGCGTTAAACGCCGGAACTGGCATAAAATTTGGAGTTAAACGCCCAAACTGGCATGAAAGCTGGCGTTTAACTCCAGAAAAGGTCTCTACACGAAATTCCTTCATTGCTCAGCCCAAGCACACACCAAGTGGGCCCGGAAGTGGATTTTTCTGTCATTTACTCATTTCTGTAAACCTTAGGACACTAGTTTACTACTTATAGGATCTTTTGACATTGTATCCGTACCTTATGACCTCATAACATTTCTTACACGTTTCTTTCCACAGTATGAGCCTCTAAACCCCATGGTTGGGGGTGAGGAGCTCTGCTGTGTCTTGATGGATTAATGCAATTACTACTGTTTCTTATTCAATCATGCTTGCTTCGATTCTAAGATAACACTTGTTCTTAATCCGGATGAATGTGATGATCCGTGACAATCATCATCATTCTCAACTATGAACATGTGCCTGACAACCACCTCTGTTCTATCTTAGATTGAGTAGTTATCTCTTGGGTTCTTTAATCGGAATCTTCGTGGTATAAGCTAGAACTGATGGCGGCATTCAAGAGAATCCGGAAGGTCTAAACCTTGTCTGTGGTATTCTGAGTAGGATTCAATGACTGGATGACTGTGACGTGCTTCAAACACCTGAGGGCGGGGTGTTAGTGACAGACGCAAAAGAATCACTGGATTCTATTCCGGCCTGATTGAGAACCGACAGATGATTAGCCTATGCTGTGACAGAGCATCAGGGACGTATTTTCACTGAGAGGATGGGAGGTAGCCACTGACAATGGTGAAACCCTACATACAGCTTGCCATGGAAGGAGCCTTGCGTGTTTGATGAAGAAGACAGTAGGAAAGCAGAGATTCGGAAGATGGAGCATCTCCAAACCTCAACCTATTCTCCATTACTGCAAAACAAGTACCTTTTTCATGTTCTTTTGCTTTTCACAATCAATCCTGATAATTTCTGATATCCTGACTAAGATTTACAAGATAACCATAGCTTGCTTCAAGCCGACAATCTCCGTGGGATCGACCCTTGCTCACGCAAGGTATTACTTGGACGACCCAGTGCACTTGCTGGTTAGTTGTGCGGGGATTGTTCGAGTTTGGACAACTGACGGCTTATCTTGTTACTTAGATTAGGACTGTTTTATTTTTGTTGGTTTAGAGTCTTTTAGTTGAGTCTAGTTTCATATTCTAAGTTTGGTGTCCTCTTTGTGTTTTTCTCTTAAAATTTTCGAAAAAAATTAGTGTTTGATTTCTAAAAATTTTAAGTTTGGTGTCTTTTTGCTGTTTTTCTCTTTCCTCTTTTTAAAAATCAAATCTTTTTCATAAAAATTTTTCAATCATATCTTCTTAATTGCTGTTTTCAAAATCTTTTTTTTCACCAATTGATTCAGTTCTCAATTTGCTTTGATCTTATTTTATTTTTAATTTTCGAATTTTATTTTATTTTCCTTTTGTTTTATTTTATTGTATTTTATTTTTTTCGGTTATTTCAAAAAAAAAAAAATAAACAAAATTTATCTCTTTGCAATCATTACCATTTTCCTTTTGTCCATCATGGACTTAAGTGGAATTGATCAGTCCAGAAGGACTCTGGGGTCATATGCTAACCCCATTACAGCTGCATATGGGAGTAGCATCTGCACGCCCCCCATCAAAGCAAGCAGCTTTGAGCTAAATCCTCAACTCATTATCATAGTGCAGCAAAATTGCCAGTATTCCGGTCTTCCACAGGAAGAACCTACTGAGTTTCTGGCACAGTTCTTACAAATTGCTGACACAGTACATGATAAAGAGGTAGATCAGGATGTCTACAGACTATTACTGTTTCCATTTGCTGTAAAGGATCAAGCTAAAAGGTGGTTGAACAACCAACCTACAGCAAGCATAAAGACATGGAAACAGTTGTTAGACAAATTCCTGAATCATTTTTACCCTCCAAAGAGGATGACACAGCTAAGGCTGGACATCCAAGGGTTCAAACAAGAGGATAATGAATCCCTTTACAATGCCTGGGAGAGGTATAGAGGTATGCTAAGAAAATGTCCCTCTGAAATGTTTTCAGAGTGGGTACAGTTAGACATTTTCTACTATGGGCTTACAGAAAAAGCTCAGATGTCTTTAGACCACTCAGCTGGTGGATCTATACACATGAGGAAGACAATTGAAGAAGCTCAAGAGCTTATAGACACTGTTGCTAGAAACCAATATTTGTACTCTAGCAATGAGTTCTCTTCAGAAGAGGAAGTCATGACAGTAGTCACTGACTCTAATCCTCAAGAACAGATAATGGAGCTTAATCAACAACTACTCCTGATGACAGAACAGTTAGCAGAATTGAAAGAGATGCTCCATGAAACTAAGGTTGCTAATAAGAGCATAGAACTACAGTTGAATCAAGCAAAACAGCAAATATCTAAACAGATAACAGAGGAGTGTCAAGCAGTTCAATTGAGGAGTGGAAAGACCTTGAATAACACTGTTCAAAAGAGCAAAAAGCCAAATAAGGAACAAATGACAGAGGACAACCAAACCACTGTTCAAAATCCCTCTGAGGACAGTAAGAGCCCAGAGAGGAATATTGGCGTTCAAACGCCAGAAAGGGAGGGAAAGTTGGCGTTAAACGCCCATTCCTTGCCCAGTTCTGGCGTTCAAACGCCAAAAAAAGGGGGAAAAGTTGGCGTTAAACGCCCATTTTCCACCCAATTCTGGCGTCCAAACGCCAAGGGAGGATCAGACACCTGAGAGTGCTGACAGTAATCCCTCTAAAAAGGCCTCTTCAACCACTTCTGTAAGGAATAAACCTGCAGCATCTAAGGTTGAAGAATATCAAGCCAAGATGCCTTATCCTCAGAAACTCCGCAAAGCGGAACAGGATAAGCAATTTGCCCGCTTTGCAGACTATTTAAGGACTCTTGAAATAAAGATTCCGTTTGCAGAGGCACTTGAGCAAATACCTTCTTATGCTAAGTTCATGAAGGAAATCTTAAGTCATAAGAAGGATTGGAGAGAAACTGAAAAAGTGTTTCTCACTGAAGAATGCAGTGCAGTCATTCTAAAAAGCTTACCAGAAAAGCTTCAAGATCCTGGAAGCTTTCTGATACCATGCACATTAGAAGGCACTTGCACCAAGACAGCCCTATGTGATCTTGGAGCAAGCATCAATCTAATACCTGCATCCACTATCAGAAAGCTTGGGTTGGCCGGAGAAGTCAAACCAACCAGGATATGCCTCCAACTTGCTGATGGCTCCATTAAACACCCATCAGGCATAATAGAGGACATGATTGTCAAGGTTGGGCCATTTGCCTTTCCAACTGACTTTGTGGTGCTGGAAATGGAGGAGCACAAAAGTGCAACTCTCATTCTAGGAAGACCTTTCCTAGCAACTGGACGAACTCTCATTGATGTACACAAAGGGGAAGTGACCCTGAGAGTCAATGAGGATGAGTTCAAGTTGAATGCTGTGAAAGCTATGCAGCATCCAGACATACCAGATGACTGCATGGGCGCTGACATTATTGACTCTCTGGTAGAAGAGATCAATATGGCTGAAAGCCTAGAATCAGAGCTTGAGGACATCTTCAAAGATACTCAACCTGATCAAGAAGAACTAGAGGAGGCAAAGGAATTTTCGAAAATTCCTCAGGAAGAGGATAAGCCTCCTAAGCCTGAACTCAAACCACTACCACCATCCCTGAAATATGCATTTCTGGGAGAGGGTGACACTTTTCCAGTGATTATAAGCTCTGCTTTAAATTCACAGGAAGAGGAAGCACTGATTAAAGTGCTAAGGACACACAAGACAGCTCTTGGGTGGTCCATAAGTGATCTTAAGGGCATTAGCCCAGCAAGATGCATGCACAAGATCCTGTTGGAGGATAATGCCAAACCAGTGGTTCAACCACAGAGGAGGCTAAATCCTGCCATGAAGGAGGTGGTGCAGAAAGAGGTCACTAAATTACTGGAGGCTGGGATTATTTATCCTATTTCTGATAGCCCCTGGGTGAGCCCTGTCCAAGTTGTTCCCAAAAAGGGAGGCATGACAGTGGTTCATAATGAAAAAAATGAACTGGTTCCTACAAGGACAGTCACAGGGTGGCGCATGTGTATTGACTACAGAAGACTCAATACAGCCACCAGAAAGGATCATTTTCCTTTACCATTCATAGACCAAATGCTAGAAAGACTAGCTGGTCATGATTACTACTGCTTTTTGGATGGCTACTCAGGCTACAACCAAATTGCAGTAGATCCCCAGGACCAAGAAAAGACAGCATTCACTTGCCCTTCTGGCGTGTTCGCCTACAGAAGGATGCCTTTTGGTCTGTGCAATGCACCTGCAACCTTTCAAAGGTGCATGCTCTCTATCTTCTCAGATATGGTAGAGAAATTCCTGGAAGTCTTCATGGATGACTTTTCAGTATATGGAGACTCATTTAGCTCCTGTCTTAATCACCTAGCACTTGTCTTGAAAAGGTGCCAAGAGACTAACTTGGTTTTAAACTGGGAGAAATGTCATTTTATGGTGACTGAAGGAATTGTCCTTGGGCACAAAATTTCAAGCAGGGGAATAGAGGTGGATAAGGCAAAGGTAGAGGTAATTGAAAAATTACCACCACCTGCCAATGTTAAGGCAATCAGAAGCTTTCTGGGGCATGCAGGATTCTATAGAAGGTTTATCAAGGATTTTTCGAAAATTGCAAAACCTTTAAGTAACCTGCTAGCTGCTGACACGCCATTTGTGTTTGACACACAGTGTTTGCAGGCATTTGAGACACTGAAAGCTAAACTGGTCACAGCACCAGTCATCTCTGCACCAGATTGGGCATTACCATTTGAATTAATGTGTGATGCCAGTGATCATGCCATTGGTGCAGTGTTGGGACAAAGGCATAACAAACTTCTGCATGTCATTTATTATGCTAGCCGTGTTCTAAATGATGCACAGAAGAATTACACAACCACAGAAAAAGAGTTGCTTGCAGTGGTCTATGCCATTGACAAGTTCAGATCCTACTTAGTGGGATCAAAGGTGATTGTGTACACTGACCATGCTGCTCTTAAATACTTACTCACAAAGCAGGATTCAAAACCCAGGCTCATAAGATGGGTGTTGCTTCTGCAAGAGTTTGATATAGAAATAAGAGACAGAGAACCAAGTGGCTGATCATCTGTCCCGGATAGAACCAGTAGCTGGGACGTCCCTCCCTTCTACTGAGATCTCTGAGACTTTCCCAGATGAGCAACTCTTTGCCATCCAGGAAGCTCCATGGTTTGCAGATATGGCAAATTATAAAGCTGTGAGGTTCATACCCAAGGAGTACAGCAATGTGCAAAGAAAGAAATTAATTTCAGATGCCAAGTACTACCTTTGGGATGAACCATATCTCTTTAAGAGATGTGCTGACGGAGTGATCCGCAGATGTGTACCCAGAGAAGAAGCACAAAGGATCCTATGGCACTGCCATGGATCACAGTATGGGGGACATTTTGGAAGTGAGCGAACAGCCACTAAAGTTCTCCAGTGCGGCTTCTACTGGCCTACTCTCTATAAAGATTCCCGAGAGTTTGTGCGTAACTGTGACAGTTGCCAAAGAGCTGGTAACCTGCCTCACGGATATGCCATGCCTCAACAAGGGATATTAGAGATAGAATTGTTTGATGTATGGGGAATTGATTTCATGGGACCATTCCCACCATCATACTCAAACACTTATATTCTGGTGGCAGTGGACTATGTATCTAAGTGGGTAGAAGCAATTGCTACACCCACTAATGATACCAAAACCGTACTGAATTTCCTCCAGAAAAATATTTTCAGCAGGTTTGGCGTCCCCAGAGTGCTAATCAGTGATGGGGGCACTCATTTCTGCAATAAACAGCTATACTCTGCTTTGGTTAGATATGGAATCAGCCATAAAATGGCAACTCCGTATCATCCACAGACAAATGGGCAAGCTGAAGTCTCTAACAGAGAGCTAAAAAGAATCCTAGAACGGACTGTGATAGCCCGAAGAAAGGATTGGGCAAAGAGCTTGGATGATGCTCTGTGGGCATACAGAACAGCATTCAAGACTCTTATAGGCACCTCTCCATACCAACTGGTGTATGGGAAGGTCTGTCATTTGCCTGTGGAACTGGAACACAAAGCCTACTGGGCAACCAGATTCCTAAACATGGATGCACAGTTAGCTGGTGAGAAAAGACTGCTCCAGCTGAATGAGCTAGAGGAGTTCAGACTCAATGCCTTTGAAAATGCAAAAATTTATAAGGAAAAGGCAAAGAAATGGCATGACAAGAAGTTGTCAACCAGAGTCTTTGAGCCAGGACAAAAAGTTCTGCTCTTCAACTCTAGGCTCAAACTGTTTCCAGGAAAACTCAAATCCCGGTGGAGGGGTCCGTATGTGATTACAGGAGTGTCACCATATGGATATGTTGAGCTTCAGGATATTGATTCTGACAGAAAGTTCATTGTAAATGGACAGAGAATCAAGCACTATCTTGAAGGAAATTTTGAGCAGGAATGCTCAAAACTGAGACTTGAGTGATTCTTAGTGAAAGTCCAGCTAAAGACAGTAAAGAAGCGCTTGCTGGGAGGCAACCCAGTCATTAGAAGGTTGTATGAATTGTTTTTACAGAGGCAAGTATCAAAAATGAAGGAATTCACAGAGTTACAGAAGGATTCAGCTCAAAAAGCAGAGAAAATGAGCTTACTGGCGAAAAAACGCCAGTAAGGGGCATTTTGGGCATTAAACGCCAGAATGGGCACCATTCTGGGCGTTTAACGCCAGTAATGGTACCATTTTGGGCGTTAAACGCCAGAATGGGCACCATTCTGGGCGTTTAACGCCAGGTGTGCAGCATCCTGGGCGTTTTGGAAAAACGCCCAGTGATAAAGGATTTCTGGCGTTTAACGCCAGCCAGGGCACCTGGCTGGGCGTTAAACGCCCAAAAAGGGTAGCAAATGGGCGTTAAACGCCAGAATGGGTGCCATTCTGGGCGTTTAACGCCAGAAAGGTGGGGGACCACATTTTTGTTTTCAACTCAATTTTTTTTTCAAACTTTCCTCTTTTAACCATACTCTTCTACATAAATGCACTTCAACCCTTCATCATTCACTTTCAAATCTTCACAAATCAAAACCATTCTTCAAATCTATTTCAAATTAATCCCAAATCTTCTTCAAAAACTCACCCTTCTCTCAATTTCTTTCCATATCTTTTCAAATCCTTCTCTCTTTTTTCGAAAACTCCCCTCCCCACCTTATAAATACACGTTTGGCTCCCTCATTCCACCACACCATTCGAATTTCCTCTTCCTCCCCCTCTCTTCTCTCTTTTATTTTGCTTGAGGACAAGCAAACCTCTAAGTTTGGTTTGCTTTTCCGTGATCACTAAGCCAAGATTCATCAATATCATGGCTCCTAAGGGAAAACAAACCAATTTAAGAGGCAAGAAAGAGAATAATCCAAAAAATCTTTGGAATGAAGAGAAGTTCTTAACCAAAGAACATGAAGACCATTATCACAAAATAATGGGTCTGAGGTCAGTGATCCCGGAAGTTAAATTTGATCTAAAAGAAGATGAATATCCGGGGATCCAAGAGCAAATTCGAAACAGAGGATGGGAAGTTCTAACCAATCCTGAGACAAAGGTTGGAAGGAACATGGTTCAGGAATTCTACTCAAATCTGTGGCTAACAGATAAGCAGAGAATGACTGGAACTGCTTACCATACCTATAGAACCATGGTCAGAGGGAAAGTTATATACTTCCATCTGGACAAAATAAGAGAAATCTTCAAGTTGCCTCAACTGCAAGATGATCCTGATTCCTTTAATAGGAGGATGGTGAGAGTAGATAAGGGGTTGGATCAAGTTCTAGAGGACATATGCCTCCCTGGAACTAAGTGGATAACCAATTCTAAGGGTGTCCCAAACCAACTCAAGAGGGGAGACCTCAAACCAATTGCAAGAGGTTGGCTAGACTTTATTGGGCGTTCCATATTGCCCACTAGCAACCGTTCTGAGGTCACCATCAAGAGAGCAGTGATGATTCATTGCATTATGCTTGGAAAAGAAGTGGAGGTGCATCATGTGATTGCTTGTGAGATCTACACAATTGCAAATAAGAATTCCACTGAAGCCAAATTGGCTTACCCAAGCTTGATTTCCTTGCTCTGTAAAGAGGCTGGGGTGAAGATGGGAGTAGATGAGTTCATACCCATTGAACACCCAATCACCAAGAAGTCAATGGAAGGACAAGTGCAAGACAACTCCATCAAGAGGAGGGCGCAGGAATTCCTTCCTGAATTTCCAAGAATTGACTACTGGTCCAACCTAGAAGCATCTATTAACAAGTTGCAAGAGACTATGGAGCAACTGAAGGAAGAACAGCAGAATCAGAACTGCATGCTCTGCAAATTGCTGAAGGAACAAGAGAAGCAGGGGCGTGAAATTCAAGAGATGAAACGCCAAAAGTTCTCCTCTCAAGCTGAGGGAGCATCCACTTCTCAAAATCAAGGTTGTTGAGTCCTAACTCTGTGAAAACCTCTATCATTAGGAGCCTATTTTTTTTCGTTTTTCTTTTTGTTTTCTATTTCTAATTTTAGTCTCATCTTATATCTATATTTGAGTCTTGTTCTTAGTTCATAATTAATAAAATTTATGCCTTAAAGTTATGAATGTCCTATGAATCCATCACCTCTCTTAAAAGAAAAATGCTTTAATCACAAAAGAACAAGAAGTACAGGATTTCGAAATTTATCTCTGAAACTAGCTGAATTAGTTTGATGTGGTGACAATACTTTTTGTTTTCTGAATGAATGCTTGAACAGTGCATATGTCTTTTGAATTTGTTGTTTTAAGAATGTTAAATTTGTTGGCTCTTGAAAGAATGAGGAGAAAGAGAACTGTTATTGAGGATCTGAAAAATCATCAAATTGATTCTTGAAGCAAGAAAAAGCAGTGAAAAAAAAAATTCGAAAAAAAAAGAAAAAGAAAAGAAAGAAAAAGAAAAAGAAAGGAATAAAGTTGTGATCCAAGGCAAAAGAGTGTGCTTAAGAACCCTGGACACCTCTAATTGGGGACTTTAGCAAAGCTGAGTCACAATCTAAAAAGGTTCACCCAACTATGTGTCTGTGGCATATATGTATCCGGTGGTAATACTGGAAGACAGAGTGCTTTGGGCCACAGCCAAGACTCATACACTGGCTATGTTCAAGAATCAATATACTTAACTAGGGGAATCAATAACACTATCTGAGTTCTGAGTTCTTATAGATGCCAATCATTCTGAACTTCAAAGGATAGAGTGAGATGCCAAAACTGTTCGGAGGCAAAAAGCTACTAGTCCCGCTCATCTAATTGGAGCTGTGTTTCTTTGATATTTTGGAGTCTATATTATATTCTCTTCTTTTTATCCTATTTTGATTTTCAGTTGCTTGGGGACAAGCAACAATTTAAGTTTGGTGTTGTGATGAGCGGATAATTTGTACGCTTTTTGGCATTGTTTTTAGTATGTTTTTAGTATCTTTTAGTTAGTTTTTAGTATATTTTTATTAGTTTTTAATTAAAATTCACTTTTCTGGACTTTACTATGAGTTTGTGTGTTTTTCTGTGAATTCAGGTATTTTCTGACTGAAATTGAGGGTCCTGAGCAAAAATCTGATCCAGAGACTGAAAAGGACTGCAGATGCTGTTGGATTCTGACCTCCCTGCACTCGAAGTGGATTTTCTGGAGCTACAGAAGCCCAATTGGCGCGCTCTCAACGGCATTGGAAAGTAGACATCCTGGGCTTTCCAGCAATATATAATAGTCCATACTTTGCCCAAGATTTGATGGCCCAAACTGGCGCTCAAAGTCACCTACAGAAATTCCAGCGTTAAACGCCGGAACTGGCATAAAATTTGGAGTTAAACGCCCAAACTGGCATGAAAGCTGGCGTTTAACTCCAGAAAAGGTCTCTACACGAAATTCCTTCATTGCTCAGCCCAAGCACACACCAAGTGGGCCCGGAAGTGGATTTTTCTGTCATTTACTCATTTCTGTAAACCTTAGGACACTAGTTTACTACTTATAGGATCTTTTGACATTGTATCCGTACCTTATGACCTCATAACATTTCTTACACGTTTCTTTCCACAGTATGAGCCTCTAAACCCCATGGTTGGGGGTGAGGAGCTCTGCTGTGTCTTGATGGATTAATGCAATTACTACTGTTTCTTATTCAATCATGCTTGCTTCGATTCTAAGATAACACTTGTTCTTAATCTGGATGAATGTGATGATCCGTGACAATCATCATCATTCTCAACTATGAACATGTGCCTGACAACCACCTCTGTTCTATCTTAGATTGAGTAGTTATCTCTTGGGTTCTTTAATCGGAATCTTCGTGGTATAAGCTAGAACTGATGGCGGCATTCAAGAGAATCCGGAAGGTCTAAACCTTGTCTGTGGTATTCTGAGTAGGATTCAATGACTGGATGACTGTGACGTGCTTCAAACTCCTGAGGGCGGGGCGTTAGTGACAGACGCAAAAGAATCACTGGATTCTATTCCGGCCTGATTGAGAACCGACAGATGATTAGCCTATGCTGTGACAGAGCATCAGGGACGTATTTTCACTGAGAGGATGGGAGGTAGCCACTGACAATGGTGAAACCCTACATACAGCTTGCCATGGAAGGAGCCTTGCGTGTTTGATGAAGAAGACAGTAGGAAAGCAGAGATTCGGAAGATGGAGCATCTCCAAACCTCAACCTATTCTCCATTACTGCAAAACAAGTACCTTTTTCATGTTCTTTTGCTTTTCACAATCAATCCTGATAATTTCTGATATCCTGACTAAGATTTACAAGATAACCATAGCTTGCTTCAAGCCGACAATCTCCGTGGGATCGACCCTTGCTCACGCAAGGTATTACTTGGACGACCCAGTGCACTTGCTGGTTAGTTGTGCGGGATTGCAAAAGTGTTATTGCAATTTCGTGCACCAGTTTCGGTTTTCTTTATGTAATATGTAATGTTTCTGGACACTTAGGCTAGTGGACTCTAAGATAGGATTGAATAGTGTCGGTGTATGTTTAATTATATGTGAATTTATGTTTGGTGATGAAGAATATGTTATGGAGTGTTGGAATGTGTGATAT
This sequence comes from Arachis stenosperma, assembly GCF_014773155.1. Taxonomy (NCBI): domain Eukaryota; kingdom Viridiplantae; phylum Streptophyta; class Magnoliopsida; order Fabales; family Fabaceae; genus Arachis; species Arachis stenosperma. The sequence goes on from NC_080381.1 coordinate 84,936,540, forward strand.
ATGAGTTATGATGATAATGTGATGAGTGTTGGTGTTGTATATGCTTATGATGACTGATGAAGGATATAGATGATTATGATGAGTGATGATATTGATTAATGATGTTATTGAGAATTGTTTGATGATTGTTTAGTTCGATGAGTATTGAGAAAGAAATATATGTGTGTTGGTAAATAATGCTTGTGAGGGATTGAAATAGTGGAAATTTTTGAAGTTGTATGGTTGGATTGAGATCTATTGAATGTATGGATTTATTGAGTGGAGAAGATGAAATATTGATAGAAATAGGTGTGGGAATGATTGAAGTGTAATGAAATAGCAATTTGTAGGGTGTGGTAGTGTTTTGGATAATTTGAGTAGGTTTTGATTGGTTTAGTTTTGAATTTTAGGAAAAAACTAGAGAATTGTCACTTTTGGTAAAAATCTGTTTTTGGTAAACTTTGGTGGATCATAACTTGAGTCTCAGGCATTGAAATTAAATGATTTTTTGTCTTAAATTAAAGATGATTTCAAGAGCTTTAAAAAGATATAAAGTTTATTGAAAATGGAGTTTTGTTGAGGAAGTTATGAACGTTTAAGGTTTGGTGTTTAAAACTGAAAATTCTGCAACTTGATATTTTTCCGAAATCTGATGCATATGCGTACGCGGCCCTATGCACCATATGCGGGTAACGGTCTCTATCCAGCATTCCCGCCTACGCATCCCAGGTATGCGTGCATGAAATGGCCCAATTTTCGTGCATGCAAATGCGGACGTACTGTATGCGTACGCAGATGTACTTTTTCAACGTGTGCGTATGCATGATAGGGGTGTGCATACGCACAGCCTCTATTTTGCTGAAAAATGATATTTCTTTGTATTTCAAGAGTTTTCTAGCTTTCCAAACTTCTTTATCTACTGTTTAAGATCGCTAACTAGTAATTAGACCTTAAGACTAATAGAGATGGGTTAGTGATCTAAATTGGTAATTTTCTGTATATGTTTAGAAGACGGAGACTTAGGTTTCTGAAGTTGTGGGGAACTAGCAAAGTGTTTTATTTGGCAATGGCTTGAGAACTTGTGAGTGAATGGTAACTTGTGGAATTAAGAATTGATGATGGTTATGATGAGCTTGATGGATATTGAAGGAGAGTGTGACAGGCACTATATCCTTGGAATGTTGAGACTTGAGAAGTGGGTTGAGATGATAAAATGGTGATGACTGATGATGATTTAAGGTTGATGGACTTGTTGGATGTGGATAGCATGCCAGGCACTATATCCTTGGAATGATAGTGTGCTGGGCACTATATCACTGGAACGATTTATTATGAAACATATGCTGTTGTTGTTTTTTTCTCTACCACAAGAGTGTACCAGACACTATCTCCTTGGACCATGCAAGTGTGCCAGGCACTATATCCTCAGAACGATGCAAAAGCGTGATAGGCGCTATATCCTCGGACGTGGCAAAAAGGCGACATCCGAAATGATGTGTCGGGTTGGCATTCATGGACTGACAAATGATATCACAAGCCAATAGGACAGTCATTCATCATATGCATCTCTTATGTGTTTGTTTGCTTTGATTACTTTCAGTTTGCCTAAATGTATAATATGCCTACTTGCTTCTTGAATTACTTGTTATACATGAATATTACCTGTGTATTACTTGTTTGCATATACTTGTGTTTGTCTGGTGTTGAGGAGGATCAGAAGGCGGTGGCGATGGGATCACACGGAAGTTAGGTTGGCGAAGGCGGTGGGATACAGCGGTTTGGTATGATATTAGTCAGATATCCCCTAAGTTTAGATAACCCTGTTTACTTGTTTATGGTTTTTAAGTTATTTATCTCGTTAAGCTTGAATATCTATTTGGTGTGAAGTTCTAGGGTTGCCTTCGGTGTCCCGGAACCTTACATCTTATATACTGGGCACTGTTACCATACTGAGAACCTCCGGTTTTCATACCATATGTTGTTGTTGCTTTTCAGATGCAGGTCGCAACCCAACTCAGTGAGTTTGCGGATGGGGGCAGAGCGGAGGATCTTTTGTTATCATTGTATTTTGGTTTTTATGTTGTAGTTCTCTCACTTTGTTATTATACTTCATTGCCTTAGAGGCTTACTTTGAGAGATAAGTTGTATAAGTTGTTTTAACTCAAAAACTCTTGTGTTTTCTGTTTGTAACTAGTCGCCCTAAACTCCGTAGGCTTCGACTAGAGTTATTTTGTTTATCATACTTATATATATCTATCTTGACTATTAATATGTTATGTCTCATGTTGTATCTTGTGCCTCTGCGCTTTTTAGTCGTCGTGTATGAACGCTTTGCACTTTGTAAATCCGCTTTATGCGATTTTGAGCTTTATTCCTTTATCAGGCTTCTAGTATTACTATTTCATTCTATATTTATTGTATGAGATTTAGAACTATCATGACGCTTCGTGATCCTTTGCTTTATGGCTAGAGGTAAGGCTTAGTCTAACGGGTTGTTACATTTATGGTATCAGAGTAGTTCATCCTCGTGAGCTTGATGGATGGACCGGTTGTGCTTCATTGCACACTCTAGGTCATTTTTCTTTCATGCTATCTAGGTTATCTGCTTGATATTGCATAGCATGCTTGTTTGTGAGTGTCTTTGGGGATAATTGAAGCACTGGGCTTGAGATATCAAGACTGATCACCTCGATATCGATTGTTTAGTGTAGAGAGGACCCCAAACGGCAACTCGTGGACGAGATCAATCACACTAACGAAGAGTTAGTGAGGATGATTAACCTAGCCAATGCGTTACGAGCTCAACATGTTCCAGAAAACCAGTTCGTGGAGTTTGCGGCATACCAGTTGATGGGTAAGGTTCAGCACTAGTGACGGGGGAAGTGCCGACTGATGCAGTTACATAATGAGGATAAATGCTTTTGCGGTTTTTAATTATGATTTTTCAATTTTTAACTGGTGTGGCCTTGAATCATGTTTGAAAAGTTTTAAAGCTTGGAAGGATTTTGAAATTTGGTTGGAAACTTTTGATTTAAATGACTTGGTTTTAAAACTACGTCGAAACTCTTGGTTTAAATGATATGGTTTAAAAGAAGAGCGAGTTCTATAATTTTGTTAGTTTTTGAATTTGGTTTGTAATTTATTTTATCGAAAGGGATTCAAATTGAAAAGCTATGATTTAAGGATTTTAATGAATTTAACGAAATCATGATTTAAAGTGACTGATTTATGAATAAATGATTTTTGAGTCTTTTGAAAAGGGTTTAACATTGAACTGGTTTAGATTGAACTCGTTTTGAAAACTTTGCAAAATGTTACAAAAGCGGTATTTGGTTTAACGGAAAATTTCTGTTCGAGGTAGTAGAGTAAGTCAGATTCTTAGTGATGAATAATCAGAGTAACGCAGCAGAGGCGAGAGGGAACAATTACCCAGAAGAACTATGGTGGAGAGAGGCTTTGACGAGTTGTTTAGGTTGACAACGTGGGTAGTAGAATGCTTCGTGGATGATATATCACGCAATTCAAATTTTGGGGACAAAATTCCTAATTAGGAGGGGAGAATGTATGAACCAGAATAACCATTTTAATAAAATAATAATTTAATTGCCCAAAATAGGTTCAAAAAAATAGAAATGATATTTTAAAAATAAAAAGGTGAAATTTGAATTCGATGAATTTTTCTGAGTGGAAAAATGTATCTTTTGCGGAAAAAATTTGTAAAAATGCATACCCGTGCTTAAGCCGGTAGTACCGGTTCTAGTCTGTCCAGTACTGCGTATTTTAGAAAAAATAAGATTTTGAAAATTGAATTTATTATTTTCAAAGGACAAAAATAATTTAGAATTTAAAACTGGGCACTAATCTTAAAGGTTTTGGCTCAAAGTGGGTCGAACGGGCTAAAAACGTTAATAGGTTGGACTGGACCAAAGTTGGGCCCAAGCCCAACATATATAAATACAACTAATGAGTATTTCAGCTCATTTCTAGCCCTAAAACAAGAAAAGGGCGCTGCTGAAGTGAGAAGAGTGGAGGTGAGGTTTTGCACTATTTATCTTCTCCTTCTTTTGGCCATAACTTGAGCTACGGAGCTCCGATTGACGAGCCATTTGTGGCCACGCGAAGCTATTGCATAGCCCGTCATTTTTAACTAAACTTTGTTGGTAAAAACTTGCGTCTCCTACTCCAGTTTTCTGCCCTAAGTAATTTTTCATTTTTACATTTGGTTTTTGAGTAGATTTTGTGATTTTGGTTGTTTAGGGGTGATCTAGCATTGGAATATTGTTGGGTTTTGCCCTTAATATCATTGGATAAGGTAAAGTCTCACTAAATTCTTGTGTTTAGTTGTTTTTTCGAACCCTAGGTTTGATTGGTATGTTGTATGATGTTAGATTGAGTTTTGATGTTTGTTGGAGTTGGTTTGAGGCTTTTGGATCGAGCTACGTGGCTTCATTTTGGTGTTTAGTGCATTTTGGAAATCGGTCAAGGTATGTTTTTGGTTTCCTTTATGTAATATGTAATGTTTATGGACACTTAGACTAGTGGACCCTAAGATAGGATTGAATGGTGTCGGTATATGATTAGTTATATGTGAATTTATGTTTGATGATCAAGAGTATGTTGTGGAGTGTTGGAATGTGTGATATATGAGTTATAATGATAATGTGATAAGTGTTGGTGTTATATATGCTTATGATGATTGATGAAGGATATAGATGATTAGAATGAGTGATGATATTGATTATTGATATTATTGAAAATTGTTTGATGATTGTTGAGTTCGATGAATATTGAGGAGGAAATATATGTGTTGGTAAATAATGCTTGTGAGGGTGACAGAGGATAAATGTCGGTCTAGAATTTCTCAAAAAAATTTCGTTGCAAGCATAGTCCAAACCCTAAATTTGCAAGAAAAGAATTTTGTTGCAAGCATCGTCCAAACCAATAAAGCAATCATAATCAAATCCACAATTGAATTAAGTTATTGAAATGAATTATAAACTTGCAAGAAAAGAGATGATCATAGGTGAAAATATGTAATTGAGCAATCGAACCCTCACCGGATGTGTATCCGCTCTAGTCGCTCAAGTGTATAGGGTTGATTCACTCAATTCTCTTCTAATCATGCTTTCCAAGATTTGTTTTTCATCTAACAATCAACAATTATTCAATGCATGCATACAAATATCACGAGGACTTTTCATAAGGTTGTAATGGGGCTAGGATCAAGGTAAGGATATATATGGCTAAGTAAGCTTGAAATTTGAATCATTGATTAACCTAAGCTCTCACCTAATACACATAACAACCTATACAATTTAAATATAAAATCTAACTACCTATTCTTCACTTTTTCACACACTCATGCATTCTCATTTTGAACACAACATATATGCATTGATTATTATTGATCTTTTCTTTGGGGTATTTTGTCCCTTTTTTATTGCTTTCTTTTTTTTCTTTTTCTTTTTCTTTTTATTTTTATTTATTTTTATTTTGTTTTTCTCTTTTTCTTTTGATGAATTATATACAAAGGTACCAATACATATGGTTTAAACATTTAATGCATGAGTATGTACCCAATTCCTAAGATCTTCAACAAAATACAAAAATTACTTTTATCTCAACCAATATTCCCAAACTTTCCGACACTTAGATGATACACACACGCACTCACTAGCCTAAGCTAATAAAAGATCCAAATTAAGGAAATTTATTATTTTTCACTTAGGGGTAGTGATGTGCTAAAATTAAGAAAAAAAAAGGGATTAACATAGGCTCAAAGTTAGTTAACAATGGTGGATAAAAGGTAAGGCTATTTGGCTAAGTGAGCTCAAATGAAATGAAGGCCTCAATCATATAAATGCATTCATACACAAAATAATAGACATAAAGAATCAAACAAATCAAAGATTATAATCATAGAAAGAGAATAATACACACAAAAATAAAAATAGTGGTTATATGCTATAGCCCATACGGAAGTAGTGGGGTTTTACGTACGGGCGCACCAGTAAATAAGCATGCAAGAAAATAAATGAAAAGCAAGAAAAGCAAGTAAAGCAAACTTAAATGCTAAAGAACCTCTTGGCAAGGATTGAGTCAAGGTTACCTATCCTATCCATTGACCACAAACATATGATGATTATGAAGAGTTAATCCTACTTAGTCAACCCTAACATTGAGGATAAGTCAAATAGGCATAATTGATCTCAATCCAAAACTCACATGCCTATGTGTTCTTAGCTCAAAAACATGTTCCACAATATATAATTCAAACAAGTTCAATGAAAAACTTTTACTCAAATCAATTGGGATGGCGATGCCCTATTGAGAATGTTTCTCTTGGAAAATTTTATTTTTTTGACTAAGCTTATTATATATATATGAAAATCAAGAAAATACAACTAAAAATTCTAAAAGACCTAGTAATAAAATGTGAAAGTGTTAGGAATAGAAATTTGTCACCCAAAAATGGCTGATTGGTCGGACGACCTCCCCACGCTTAAAAGTTTGCACCGTCCTCGGTGCACATAAGATCAAGCGGGGTAGAAGGAGTCGTCATCACCCCACCTTAGTTTTTAGTAATTTTTGTTTATTTTTTATTGAGATTTTATAGGTTTTAGTGTTAAATTCATATTTTTAGATTCTACTACGAGTTTTTGTATTTTTCGGCAATTTCAAGTATTTTCTGGCTGAAATTGAGGAGCTGGAGCAGAAGTCTGATTCAGAGACAGATAAAGTACTGCAGATGCTGTCCGGATCTGACCTGCCTGCATTCGAAAGAGATTTTCTGGAGCTACAGAAGTCCAAATATAGCGCTCTCAATGACTATAGAAAGCTGGCTTCCAGAGCTTTCTAGAAATAGATAATAGTCTATACTTTGCTTTGGATTAGAAGATCCAAAACTGGCTTCCAATGCCAGCTTCCTGCCCACTTCTAGGCGTCCAGCGCCCAAAGAGCAGAGCCCAACATCCAAGGGCCCAGAGAGGACCCCTAGCTGGCGTCCCATGCCTAAGGAGCCTCATAGCACGTGGATCTTATGAAAGCTCAGCCCAAACACTCACCAAGTGGGTCCCAGAAGTGGATTTTAGTACTAAATAGACTGTTTTACACTTTCTATGTAATCCTTAGTATTAACCTAGTATTTAAAGAACTTTTACACCTTTTATTAATGGAGGTCTGCCATATTCATGTTTTTGCATTGTTTTTACCTTCCGTATGAGTTTCTAGGGAGGAGCCCTGCTGAGTCCTATGAGTTAATAAAAGTACTATTGTTTCTTCTTCGATCCGTGTTTGATCTATCTCTAACATGTATATCCCGATCTTCATCGTGGTGAACAGGATGATCTAACCAATTAGCTATATTCATCACATTAAGACGAACGTGTCTAACAAACACCCGCGTCTACTTGGGTTCGTGTGAGTACCTGGAAGAAAAGCATGAGCCAACAACTATGTTTATATATCTCTCAGACGGTTAATCCACGACTTCGTTGGGGACTTCTCGAGACACCAGTTCAGCCAATTTTTGGGGAGATTAGGGTATCTGTGGTATAGGCTAGAATCCGAAGAAGCTGCGTTCTCTGATCCGGAAGATTCGACCTTGTCTGTGGCATTTTGAGTAGTATCACCAAGAGAATGGACTGCTCTGCGCTTCACGCTTCGTCAGATTGAATACCACGGCCACTGGCCACGGTCGTGTTCAATCTGTAGCAGAGGAGATCAATGACCACGGGCAATGGCTTTGATCACTTACAGCCTGCCATAGAAGAAGATTATTCACAAGCAAAGAAGACGGTAAAACCAAAGTTAATTCAGAAAGACATAGGAACTCCAACTCTCAACTCTATTCCCAGCATATAATTCCTAATAGTTAAATTAATTCAACCTTCTGATTCTGCCTAACTAAGACCTGCAAGACAAAACACAAGCTTGCTTCAAGCCACAATCCTCGTGGGATCGACCCTGACTCGCTCAGGTATTACTTGGACGACCCAGTGCACTTGCTGGTACACTACTGCCATACGCAGTGGCGGAGCTTGAAACAAAATTTTGGGGAGCCAGATAGAAGATGATTGTCAGGATGCTTTTGATATGGACCCATTTAAGATAAGCTCGTCTAACCTTATCTCTCTAATTTGGGTGATATTGCCAAATTTAAAGCTGTTTTCTAGGGTCTCGTTCCAAAGAATTAAGGTTAAACTCATCAGATGCAACTCTTTGAACTTTTGAAGGTTGTATTTTACTTTTTTCGTATTTCATTAAAGTAGAAGAACTGTCTACAAGTGTTGATATTGTAAAAGTTATATGTTATCCTTCTTGAATATTAGCCTTCCTTTTAAAAATGCATCAATTCTTTGATTTTTCATGATTATTTTGTATAAAAATTGAATATATATCCTATAAAATATGTAAAAAAAAAATTAGAAGGACAAATATTAAAATTTATAATATTTATTGAATTTTTTTATCAATTTATACAAATACAATAATATCAATACTTATTGAATATTATAATATTTATCATATAAAAAAATAAATTAAATAAACAGTAAAATATAAAATAATATTAAATTACATAAATAAAAATATCTAATTTTTTATATTTGAACTCAAAAGTAGAGGGAGTGTTGCTTATTGAATAGAGAACTGCAAAATGCGAATACATTCAGTTCAGTCCAAATCCAACAAGGTTTGAATGTTTAAAACTAAAAATTATTGTGCAATAAAAGCAAGATATGAAGATTAAATTTTGGTATTTTAAGTCATAGTAAAGTATTTGAGCCAACTAAATTATCTTTTATTTTTTGAAGAAGTACTACTAATTTTTTTAACAAAAGTTTTGGGGGGGGGGGGGGGGGCCATGACCCCCCTTGTCTTAACTAAGCTCCGCCCCTGGCCATATGGAAGTAGTGGGGTTTTAGGTACGGGGGCACCAGTAAATAAGCATGCAAGAAAATAAATGAAAAGCAAGAAAAGCAAGTAAAGCAAACTTAAATGCTAAAGAACCTCTTGGTAAGGATTGAGTCAAGGTTACCTATCCTATCCATTGACTACAAACATATGATGATTATGAAGAGTTAATCCTACTTAGTCAACCCTAACATTGAGGATAAGTCAAATAGGCATAATTGATCTCAATCCAAAAGTCCTAGCCAACTCACTAATTAACTTAGTGAAAAACTAGCGTCAATGGAAACCAAATTAACTAACTACTCTAATATATCAATCAAGAATGGACATCAATGACTCAAAGTTACCAAAGTCCTCAATTTCAAGCCAAGAGTGGGGAAAAACTACACTAAAACTAAGCAAGAATTTGATGAAACACTTGGTGTGCATGAAAAGAAAATTACATTAAATTGCAATAATAATAAATTCTAAAGCTACCAAAACCAAGAAAATAATAATAACAACTCAATTAAATAACAATAAACAAAGAAACATTAAATTGCATTAATAAAAATTCAAATTAACAGAAGTGTTCATAAACTAGAGATGGCAAAAATGAGAAATTAACAAGAAGAACTAACAGAATTAAGGCAAGTAGGCAAGGAAAAGTAAATAAAACTACACTAAAACAAGAATTAAAGAGAGAAATTGAAGAGAAAATAAACTAAAAAACCCTAATTTCTAGAGAGAAGGGGGATCTTTCTCTAGAATGACCTAAAGCATGTTACTATGCTAAACTTAATTGCTCCCCCATCATCCCTCTTCAATTTGGCTTGAAATAACTCCATAAATGAGTTGGATTGGACTCTGAAAGCCCAAAAATTACTGCTAGCAAGTTGTAATTAATGAGGTCACGTGCTAGGACTTGTGCGTACACACACCCAAACTTCATGTCCACCATAGACATATGTATATCATTTTGAAGCCCCATATGTTAGCATTCTAATGCCACTAGAACCGCCTCATTTGGACCTCTGTAGCTCAAGTTATGATCAATTTAGTGTAAAGACGCCAAGATTGATAGCTTTGCAAATCCTTCATTTCTTGGATTCTTCCACTTTGCATGATTTTCTTCCACTTCTTCAAGCCATTCATGCCTTCAAAACCTTAAATCACTCAAACAAATATATCAAAGCATCGAATGGGAGAAAAATGAATTAAAATTGACAATTTTAGGCATAAAAATCATGTTTTTCACAATTAAGCACAATTAAGAAAGAATTCACAAAATTATGCTATTTCAATGAATAAATGCAAGAAAAGTCAATGAAATCTACCTAATTAAAGCAATAAATACCGTGAAATGTGGATTCATCAGTAACATTGTATTTGTATATAAAAATCGATGTACATTTTGTAATTATATAAGTTTTGGATATTTTGGGTAATAAATAAAGTACGGGGATAAAATGGGTATTTTATTAAAGATCAGGGTTACTTTTATAAATACTGAGATAATTGAGGTTTCAAATATAATTTTGTAAAAATGTTGAGTTAAAAATAATGTATTTAAAAGTTTAAAGGTTCAAACATAGATAATAAGAGTTTAAGAATAAAAGCTTTATGAAGTTAAGTTTTTAAGAATGGATATAAATATTATTTATTTATCATTTAAAATATCTTATTTATATTATTATTATTATTATTATTTTTATTAAGAATATTATCAAGTAAAGATATTAGTAATATTATTATAAGTCAGAGAAGAGCGAACATAGTGATCTTAAAAGCTTTAGAGAATGCAGACTTAATTAAAGTATTTTATAATTCTTTTTCATAAGACACTTAGGAAAAGGCGATGGAATAATGCTAAGATAATTTATATTATGGAGTGATAAGAAAGAAAAGAAGAGAGAAAGAAATGAAGTTAGAAAATAAAAGAGAAAGATGAGAAAGAAAAGAAAAGAAAAAGAACAAAAAGAGAAGGATGTATTAAGTAAAAGGATCTTTACCACAGAAGAGCAGAGAGCAGTGACCGAAAGGATGATAATGAACGTCTACCACAGTAGAGCATATAGAAAAGAAGGTATTAATTAAAGGGATCTCTACCACAGTAGAGTTGAGAGCAAAGACTGAAAAGAAATTGAGTGCTATTTGGGCCTTAGTGCCAAGTGTCTAGTGAGGACGACGATGCATAACGCTCACTTGATACTATAGGGATAGCTCAGAGGGGACGGCGATGCATGATGCTCATGAAGGTGACGTTGGCTGAGATAGGGACGGCGATACAAAACACTTATCTCAGGACCAGTATCGAGAATCGGGCAACAAATCGACACATGAACTCATGGCCTGTACAGGACTAGACATACATCATACTTGTTTGCGCATATCTCTGTGTTGTGAAATTCTGTGAATGTGTCTGTATGGTTTTTGGTTTATTGACTTTAGAGTAAATTACTAATCATGCTTTGTTGAAGTTTGTCAGTATGCTGTGGTGTGTTGCTATTGACTAAGGAATAAAATAAAATGAATATAACTATGCACCCCGATTGGTGCGCGTACGCAAACCTTACAACTCTTCGTACGGTAGTACCAGTAAGTGCACTGGGTCATCCAAGTAATACCTGAGCGAATCAGGTTCTATACCACGAGGATTGTGGCTTGAAGCAAGCTTATGGTTGTCTTGCAGGTCTTAATCAGGCGGATTCAGAAGAAGTTGGATTATATTATGTAACCCTTAAATGATTATATGTCATAAATGTTGAAAGGGGTAAAACCAATTGGATTAAATGATAGGAATAGAGTTGAGAGTCGGAGTTGCTTTGCCTTTCTGAATTAACTCTGGTATTACTATCTTCTTTGCTTGTGAATGATCTTCTTCTATGGCAGGCTGTATGTGATCAAAGCCATTGCCCGTGGTCATTGATCTCCTCTGCTACAGAATAAACGCCATTGGCCGTGGTCATCCAATCTGACGAAGGGTGAAGTGCTTAGCAAGTCATTCTCCTGGCGATCCTACTCAAAACGTCACAGACAAGGTTGAATATTCCGGATCAGAGAACGCTGCTTCTTGGAATTCTAGCCTATACCACGGAGACCATAATCTCCCCAAAAATTGGCTGAACTAGTGTCTCGAGAAGTCCCCAACGAAGTCGTGGATTAACCGTCTGAGAGATGTATAAACATAGCTGTTGGCTCGTGCTTTTCTTCCAGGTACTCACACAAACCCAAGTAGACGCAGGTGTTTGTCAGGCACATTGATCTTAATGTGATGAACAGAGCTAATTTGTTAGATCATCCTATTCACCACGATGAAGATCGGATATACATCATAGAAGTAATTCAAACACTGATCGAACAAGAAATAGTAGTACTTTTATTATTTCATAGGACTCAGCAGGGCTCCTCCCCTCAAAAAAATTAGAGGATTAGGTTCAATTCAAGTTTTTGGTGCCGTTGCCGGGGATTAGCTGTGATTGACAACTACTAGTTGTTTGATTTCTTAGATTAGGCATTTTTGCTTTAATTTCCTTCTTTAATTTTTTTCAAATTATTTTTTTTAAATTTCTCTTAGTTTTTGAAATTAAGTTTGGTGTCCCCTTAGTAATCTTATTTATTTTTCCTGATTAATTTTCTTTTTATTATTTTTGAATTTAAGGGTTATTTTTCTTTGTTATTTTTCAAAATTTTTAGTGCTATTTGTTTAGTTTATTTTAGTTTACTTCTTTTACACAGGATACTTCACTGTGAATTCTGTCCACTCTGACGTAGAGATTCCCATCCTTTCTTTGTTTTCTATTGTTTATGAACAGGAATAGGAACAAGAACCTCTTCTAGATTTTGATCCTGAGATTGAAAGGACATTGAAGCGGCATTTACAACAAGCTAGAGCTTATAAAGCCGGTGAGAATCTCAGGGATAATTTTGACAAAGAAGCTGCAGAATCTACTATGGAGCTCAACAATAACAACAATGTGATTAATGCCAATGTTGTTAATCCTCCTCCTAATATGCCTACAAAACCTAGGAGAACACTTAGCTCTTATACTGCTCCTAGCCCAGATTTCTATGAAAATAGTATTGTTGTACCCCCAGTTGCTACTAATAACTTTAAGCTGAAGCCTCAGTTGATTTCTCTGGTGCAGCAAAATTGCCAGTTTCACAAACTCCAGTAGGAAGACGCAAGCTTTTTTATTTCTGATTTTCTACAGATCTGTGACATTGTGAAGACTAATGGAGTCCATCATGATGTCTATAAGCTATTTCTCTTCCCATTTATTGTACGGGACTGAGCTAAACAATGGCTTGACACTCAGCCCAAGGAGAGTTTTGATACTTGGGATAAGGTGGTGAACAGATTTCTGACCAAGTTCTTTCCACCTCAGAAACTGATTAAGCTGAGGACAGATGTTCAGACCTTCAGGCAAAGAGAGGAAAAGTCTCTCTATGAAGCCTAGGAAAGGTACAAGCTGATGCTCAAGAAGTGTCCCCCTAATATGTTCTCAAATTGGATTCAGTTGTAGATATTCTATGATGGAGTCTCTATGACCGCCAGAATGTCTCTAGATAATTTTACAGGAGGGTCACTCCACATGAAAAAGACCTCTGATGAGGCCATGGAGTTAATTGAGATGGTTGCCAATAACTAGTATTTATATTCTTCTGAGAAGACTTCAATTAAGAAGGGAGTCATGAAGTTGGACACCTTGGATGCTATTCTTGCCCAGAACAAGGCTATGTCTCAGCAAATTAATGCTATTACTTAACACTTGAGTGGAATGCAAGTTTCAGCCGTCAATGCTCAAGACACTTCTTATGATATAAGTGGTGGCCTCTCTCAAGGTGAGATTTATGACTATGGCCAGTTTACTTATGAACAGGTTAATTTTATGGGTAATTCCTCTAGACCCTCCAACAATGACCCTTTTTCTAAGACATATAATCAAGGGTGGAGGAATCATCCCAATTTTGGGTGGAGAGACCAACCTCAGAGGCAACCGAACTTCAATAATTCTTAGGGAGGTTTTAATCAGAATAATTTCAACAACCGTCAGTTTCAAGCTTCTCAGCCACAACAAACACCCTTTCAGCCTTAAAATACTCTGGACTTGGCCTTTATAGTTCTAGAACTCTCCAAGAACACCCATAGTTTTATGCAGGAGACAAGAGCTTCACTCAAGAATTTGGAGATTCAAATGGGTCAGTTGAGTAAGCAAGTACCTGAGAAGCCCCTAACACTCTTCTTAGTGACACAGTGCCTAATCCAAGAGAAATGTGTAAGGCTATCACAGTGGCAAACGAAGCAATGATAGATGAGGAAGCACAAGTTATTGAAGGATTAGTGTAAACAAAAGCTCCAAAGAGGATTGAGGAAACTATGGCACATGTCCTTCTAGGACATCCGAGAAATCCTTCCCCAGTTAATCTTGAGAAGCACTCGGCATTTCTCATGGCTCCTGAATATAAGCCCAAGATGCCATATCCTCAGAAGCTATAAAAGGAGACCAAGGACAAACAATTTTCAAAGTTCTTGGAAGTCTTCAGAAAGTTGAAAATCAATATTTCTTTTGCTGAGGTTTTGGAGCAAATGCCTCTCTATGTCAAGTTCATGAAGGATTTACTCTCCAAGAAGAAGTCTTTAAGGGAAGATGAGACAGTGGTCCTAACCAAGGAATGTAGTGCCATAATTCATAGTAAATTGCCAAAAAAGATACCAGATCCAGGGAGCTTTCAGATTCCATGCACTATTGGGAGCATAACCTTTGACAAAGCTCTATGTGATCTTGGTGCAAGTACCAATCTAATCCCCTTGTCTGTGATGAAGAAGTTGCAAATCTAATAGGCACAACCAACAAGGATAGCATTACAAATGGCAGACAAATATTTGAAGCATGCACACGAAATAATGGAGAATGTCTTGGTCAAGGTAGGAAAATTTTTTCTCCTAACAGATTTTGTTATTCTTGACATGGGAGAGGATGAAGATGCCTCTATAATCCTGGGAAGACCATTCGTAGCCACTGGGAGAGCTCTCATTGATGTTGAAGAGGGTGAATTAGTACTTAGAGTACATACTGAGCAAGTAGCCTTTCATGTCTTCAAAATCATGCATTTATCAGGCAGAGAGGAAAAGTGTATGCAGACTGAGCTTATTGTTCCAACCCTTCAAGAACCCACAGATAATGCACAACAAGGTTTACAGCTCAAACCTCCTTTGATTGGAACCAATACAATTCTCCCTGACATCAAACCTAAGTTTGGTGTTGGGTGTGCATCATCCACCAAGGAGAAAGTTTCCAAGAACAAAATACCCAAGGGATGGAGAAACAAGAAGATCTCCACTAAAGATTTCTCACCAGGAATGAAAGTGGTGTTGACTAAAGGCCCAATCTTGCCTCATACAGTGAACAGGATCATCTCTCTTAAGCATATTGAGCTAATCCATGAGAACACAGGGAAAAGATTCACAGTGAGAGGTGAGGAGCTAAGGCACTATGATCGACCCTCGCCTTAGCAGGGCTGACCGTCAAGCTAGTGACGGTAAAGAAGCGCTTGTTGGGAGGCAACCCAATCCTTAGTATCCTTTGATTCCATTTCCAGTTTTACTTTCATTTATTTATGTTGTTATTCATAGTTTTCCTTGGTTTTTATAATGTTTGTGGTCATGCAAAGTGTTTAAAACAGTGACAGAAGAGTCTGAAAGAAGAACAAAATACCCTGGAGAGGATTTCAATTTGGGTCTGTGGCGCTAAACGCCAGGATGGGCGTTCAGCGCCAGAAAGGGCACTAATCTCAAGAAGCTCTTTGTTTGGGTGCCGCTAAATGCCAGGCTGGGCATTTCGCACCAAGGAGCACGCAAATCAAGGTGAAGTTATGTTGTTTTGGATGCTAAACGTAGACCTGGGAGTTTAGTGCCTGAATTGGTAGCTAGCATGCTGGCGTTAAACGCCAAGGAGGGCGTTTAACCCCTTGGATGGCACCACTCCCTATTCAGTACATTTCCTATAGGGTGATAAATGCCACCCGGGTGTTTAGCGCCAAACCTCGTCCTCAAAAAAATAAAAAACATCATTTGCAACATTGGTGTTAAACACTAGGGAGGGCGTTTAACGCCCTAGTGATAAACCCCATTTTTAGGGTTTATCTTGTATTGAATTTAGAGTATTTTGATAACCTTTTCTCGCATTTAACCTATGAATTGGCATGGTTTTGTAATCTCTCCTGTATTTGTGCTTAAGTGTAAAAACATGCTTTTTAAGCCTTATTTTGATGAATTCTAGTTCCTCTTTGATTCCATAAGATGCCTTGATATGTTTGCTAGTAATCGCAGGTTGAAATAGGCTAGTCATAGATCAAGGGAGCAAGGAAGAAAGCATGCAAGTGGAGAGAAGCACAAAAGCCAAAGGAATTGATCTCGGCCATGCACGCGCACGCGCACAAGGCGCTCGCGCGCACATTGCAGAATCGGCCAAGGACGCGCACGCGTCGATGACAGCACATGACCTCATTAATGCAACACGTGCCTGGCGATTTGAGAGGGTTTCTGAACCTAATTTTGGCGCCAATTGCTAAGGGAAAGGAATAAAAGGATGAAGGATTAAGGGGAAGGCATGAATCAAGGAATCAATCATCGAAGTCTAGCATATAATATACTTAGGATTAGTTTAGAGTTTTAGAGAGAGAAGCTCTCACTTCTCTCTAGAATTAGGATTAGGTTTAGTTCTTAGATCTAGGTTTTAATTCATGTTCTCTTCTACTTCTACTTCCCAATTCTTTGTTGTTACCTTCATCATTCTTCTACTCCTTTGTTGTAATTTCCTTTATATTGTTCTTATACTTTGTTGTAGATCTACTATTGCTACTTCCATTTTCTTTCAAGTTAATAAGAGGTAATTCATAATAATTGTTCTTCATTGATTTTCTATTGTTGATCTCTTGTTTTTGTAGTTGTAGATTCCTTTTATTCTTGCATTTAATAAATGTTTACTTGTATTGCACTCTATGTGTTTGATGAAATGTCTCTCCTAGATATAGTATAGATTTTGTTCCTCTTGGCCTAGGTAGAGTAATTAGTGACTCTTGAGTTATCTGATTCCTTTGTTGATTGATAATTAGAAGTTGCTAATTAATTTGAATATCTCTAAAGCTAGTCATTCCTTTAGGAGTTGATTAGGGCTTGAGGAATCAATTTGATTCATCCACTTGACTTACCTCCATGGTTAGAGGTTAACTAAGTGGGAGCAATGAACAATTCTCATCACAATTGAGGAGGATAATTAGGATAGGACTTCTAGTTCTCATATCTTGCCAAGAGCCTTTTATAGTTGTTAGTTTATTTTCATTACCATTTACTTTTCATGCTTCTTATCCAAAACCCCAAAATAACTCACAACCAATGACAAGACACTTTATTGTAATTCCTAGGGAGAACGACCCGAGGTTTGAATACTTCGGTTTATAAAATTAGGGGTTTGTTACTTGTGACAAACAATCTTTTGTATGAAAGGACTATTGTTGGTTTAGAAACTATACTTGCAACGAGAATTCATTTGTAAAATTCTATACCATCAAAAATCCAATCATCAAAATGGCGCCGTTGCCGGGGAATGCAATGGTGTTATGTTATTGGTTATTGTATATATGTGAATAGTGTGAATATGTTTGCTTTTGTTAGCTCTTACTAGTTTTAGGATTTAATTCTCTTGCTTCTTATTTGATTTTGTTTTCATATTCCTCTTGTTATCATGAATTCTCACCTTGGCTATGAGTTTGGTTATCAACATGTTGTAGGAAATGAGGACTATAATGAAGATGTGCATCAAGAATGGGATAATCAAAAGTGGGAGGAACCATATGCATATGATCAATCTTCATGGCAACAACCTCCGCCAATGCACTATGAAGAAGAGCCATTCTATGATGCATACCAATCCAATGGCTATGGTGAATCACCTTGTGACTTTCAAGAACCACCACCATATGTCTATGAACCATATCCTCAACATAACTCTCAACCATACTCACAAGCCTATTTTCACCAAACACTTCATATGAACCCAATCCATATTCACACACCATCCACTTTTGAACCATGAGCCATACATGGAACCCAAATTCCAAGATACTACTACCAAAAACCACCTCGATGCACACCACCTCCACAATTTCACCAAGAAGAACCACCTTCCTACCATAAACCATCCTCCCAAAGTAATGAACCCTCCTACACCCCAAGCCCCATAGACGATCTCTCACTTTGTTACTCCAAGGACAAGAAGCCATGAAGCGGGATACACTTGAGTTTGTGAC